>NW_025721439.1:0-62452 GCF_922984935.1 Meles meles
TCATAATGAGGAGAGGACTACTTTATTCTGCCTTTTGCAGGAAACTTTACACTGTCTTATTTTCCATTCACCAGGGAAGTCAGTGTTTAATGATGTATATGATCTACAGTTGTGTGCATTATTTTCTTCAAATAAAGAGCACCTCCTTCTTCCTCCTGTCAGTGCCCAATACAATCTCAATATAGAGCTGCCTGAGTTGAACATCTGAATAATGTTAAGACAACCTGCTAAAAAAATCATCTCCGAACTCTACAACGTTTAAAAGCCATAATTCTAAAAACACACGATCTTAACCACTACCCAGTTGTTTAGCCTGAATGATACTGTGCCATGTTCTGGTTTTAAGAGGTATTGCTTTAAATATTCTCAAAATATTTAAATATTCAGCAGATCCTGACCCTGAAAGGCTATAGGATATCTTGTTTATTGTGAGTTTATAAACACAGTTGGATTTTTTTTTACCTTTTTAAAAGAGCCTTGATATCTGTAGAAAATTATATTTTTAGATTAGTTGCTATCATGGAAGGGGATAGAACTTAGGACAGACAGCTAGGAAGGTTTCTAAGTTAGCACCCCTTCACTGAAATACCCTTTAGCTATCTGCCTCATGTTTTAATAGGGATAGAGGAAAAACAGATCCTTTTATTAAAAAATGTTTAATTATCCATCAAAATAAAGGGATTATTACACGTGCTAAATAAATCAGAGACACTCGTTCTATTTGGAATTAACTTCATTTCACCAGCATTTTTCATACATCCAGAACATAAGAGACCTCTCACAAAAAGAAAAGGCTGATATGTATAGATAGGACTTTAAAATCTTTTTTCAAAATAGAATTTGTCTAGATTTCACACAGATACTCTAGAGGTAATTTTCATATGAAAAAAATTATTCTGATCCTTCACAGTGCCTTAAAGGTTTAAAAATTTAGAGAATAGAGTATACAGTGTATTCCTTTTAACTAGCTCCACACTATGCACAGACTTCTAGGAGTTGAAACTGTCAATTTCAGCAGCCTACAGGCTTTCAGGTCTCAGAATCAGTGCAAAGCCTCCAGCTGTACCACTTTGTTCCCCAGGATAGAAGATTATACACAGCTCTGGTCTTCAGAGATCAATTTATGAATTGTTCTTTCCCTCTGTGAGTCAGGTGAATATTGAAACCAATTTACATTTCCCAAATTATGTCAGAGTAGAACGAGGGAGTGAGTTAAGTGGGCTTGTATTTTCTAATTAATGCAGTGGTATTTTGGAGCCCTGGCCAGCCACTTGCTGATGGTCACACATCAATGTGATTCTTCTGCACTATGCTCTAGAGTTTTGGGAACCCTATGTCCAGTCAGGAGCGGTTTTAATGCCTCCCCCAAGTGCCATCCTCATAAGTTTCTCTGAACAGGTTTCTCTGTGCTCTGGCTCTAAACACTGTGGCCAACCACCAGGTGAGGAGGGGACTCACTGTGCTACTGATTACACAAGCAGGGGCACCGGAATAGACTGGAGGTCAAGTGAAGGATCCTCCTCTTTCACTGAAAACACACACTGGCTCACTATCATTAAGTAAGCCATCATTTGAATCCAGGTCTTCCTTTCTTTCTTTCTTATTTTTTTTATAAACATATAATGTATTTTTATCCCCAGGGGTACAGGTCTGTGAATCGCCAGGTTTACACACTTCACAGTACTCACCATAGCACATACCCTCCCTGATGTCCATAACCCCACCCACCTCTCCCAACCCCCCTTTCCCCAGCAACCCTCAGTTTGTTTTGTGAGATTAGGAGTCACTTATGGTTTGTCTCCCTCCCAATCCCATCTTGTTTCATTTATTCTTCTCCTACTCCCCTAACCCCCCATGTTGCATCTCCACTTCCTCATCGTCCTATCAGGTCTTCTTTCTAATAGTAAGCCTGATCTAATAAAAACAAGGCCCTTTTATGATTACTGTGACATTCCCGAATGTCATTCAGTTTGTGAAGACAAAGCAAACCATTCATTTATTCCTATTTAGAATTTAGTAATAATAATATATTTTCCCAGTTTATTCAAGGAAGGAAAGGCATGGGCACTTTCTTTCTTCTTGCAAATGATTTAGGCAACTAAAAAAGGGCAATTTTCAGAAAACAAGTTAATCATAGGACAATGGACACCTATGATTCGATTAAAATTAGCTTCGTTTTATTAATTTTTAAAAGCATGATCCTTCAAGGACTTCATCTTTATTCCAATTTGAATTGGAAGGAAAACATGCACATTTGCTTTCATAGTCTATGAAAGCAACCGTACATGTTTTCCTTCCCTTGCTTTCCCTTCTCTGCATAGGAGAGACAACATTTCTTCTTCATCAACAGTAACAAAAGTATTGGTTTTATTGTCTAGCATGAGTATTTTATACCAAAAACACTAAAGCGAACAAACTCCAGTCCCTAAAATAGAATTTTCAACCTCTGAATTGTAATACAGTAACCCCTGTTTTCTGAAAGCTCCTGTTACACCACTATACTTTTATTAAAGACCTGCATTAAGACAGCAACTTCATGGTTTGTCTCCCTCCCAATCCCATCTTGTTTCATGTATTCTTCTCCTATCCCCCTACCCCCCCATGTTGCTTCTCCATGTCCTCATATCAGGGAGATCATATGATAGTTGTCTTTCTCCGATTGACTTATTTCACTAAGCATGATACGCTCTAGTTCCATCCACGTCGTCGCAAATGGCAAGATTTCATTTCTTTTGATGGCTGCATAGTATTCCATTGTGTATATATACCACATCTTCTTGATCCATTCATCTGTTGATGGACATCTAGGTTCTTTCCATAGTCTGGCTATTGTAGACATTGCTGCTATAAACATTCGGGTACACGTGCCCCTTCGGATCACTATGTTTGTATCTTTAGGGTAAATACCCAGTAGTGCAATTGCTGGGTCATAGGGTAGTTCTATTTTCAACATTTTGAGGAACCTCCATGCTGTTTTCCAGAGTGGTTGCACCAGCTTGCATTCCCACCAACAGTGGAGTTGCTGGGGGGAGGTGGGATTGAGAGAGGGGGAGGGGGCTATGGACATTGGGGAGGGGAGGCGAACCATAAGAGACTATGGACTCTGAAAAACAACCTGAGGGTTTTGAAGGGTCAGGGGTGGGAGGTTGGGGGAACAGGTGGTGGGTGATGGGGAGGGCACGTTTTGCATGGAGCACTGGGTGTTGTGCAAAAAGAATGAATACTGTTACGCTGAAAAAAAATAAATAAATAAATAAAATAAATAAATAAAAAAAAAATAAAAAAAATAAAAAAAAAAAAGACAGCAACTTCAAACTGACTAACGCATGTATTTGTAAAAGCTAAGTGGCATAAGGTGAGCTTTTAGGAAATGGGATATTCTTTGCTTCTCATCATTTCTGCTTACAAAATTTCTTCTCAAGAGGCCTACTTTCATGCTGGAAGGGAAACCTGTCAACTCTTACTTCATTTTACCTAGAATGAAACTAATCTCATTGAAATAGTGTTTGTATTTCAAAGCAGGAAAACATTACTAAAATGGTGAATGGTAACAAATCCATAAGAATGTCAATAGGATAAAATTAACAAAATGCAAATATATGCAGTGAGCTTGAACAAACTTACTTTGGCCTCAAGTTCTCAGGATCTCTGCTTGTCCAAAACAATATTAAAAGACACAAGTTTCCTGGATTATTTCTGTTTCTATGGCCATATGGCAGGGATGTCCTCACAACAGATGATACGCTCATCACTAAAAGCCTAAGTCATTCAGCTGGTAATAATGACAGGAGTGGTGCTCCCACTCATGAATCAAAGGCTAAAGAAGGCACAGTAGGTACTGCAACAACAATAGAGGATACTCCCGTAACAATGGCAGAATCAGAAGTATATTCTCAGAGAGCAAGACAATCCGTGACTCTGGGAAACAGAGTTCAGAAGGGGCCATCTGGGGCGGGGAGGTGGTGGTAACTGTATGATAAGCATTAAGGAGGGCACGAGATGTGATGTCTGTGTATATTCACATGACTTCTTAGAATGTGGCCTTGTTAATGCACAGTTTAAAATTCTCCTGAAAGGGGCACCTGGGTGGGTCAGTGGGCTAAAGCCTCTGCCTTCGGCTCGGGTCATGATCCCAGGGTCCTGGGATCCAGCCCCACTTCCGGCTCTGTGCTCAGCAAGGAGCCTGCTTCCTCTTCTCTCCCTCTCTGCCTGCCTCTCTGCCTACTTGGGATCTCTATCTGTCAAACAAATAAATAAAAT
The DNA here is from genome assembly GCF_922984935.1 of Meles meles. Classification (NCBI taxonomy): domain Eukaryota; kingdom Metazoa; phylum Chordata; class Mammalia; order Carnivora; family Mustelidae; genus Meles; species Meles meles. Next base: position 4,261 of record NW_025721439.1, read on the forward strand.
CTTAAAGAAAAAAAAATTTTCCTGATTGTGAACTACTCAAACAAATAAAAATACACAAAATAGCAAACTCGAATGGAGTCCAGCAATAGAAGCCAATAAAGAATAGAAGACCTTGAGCATTAGAATCAGGCTCTTTTCCTCTCCCACTCGTTGACTCTAGGACTTTTTGACAAATTCTTCATCTTTACCACCAGCACCAATAACCAAAATAATTTCCATGGTAATCACTTGCATTTTATCATTTAATTTTTATGTCATTAAAATAAATATGCCTTTTGTGTCCTTTTTAGAGATGAGAACACCAAGACTAAAATCTGAACCCAGGAAGCTCAGGGCAGATACAACTACAGGCACAGTCACAGGTCTAACCCCTGAGGGAGTCCTGGAGTCTCTGAGAACACCTACAACCACAACCTAGTTGGTGGGGAGCATTCAATGATACCATCAAGCAATGGTTTGGAACGGAGTTTGGAGCTTGGTAAATACTTAGTAAATGTATAACAATTTTAACAATAATGAAGAGGAAATCTGTTAAAGTAAGTTACATGTATGTTAATATGAAGTTAGCCCCCAGCAAGGACCTGATAAAGAGAAAAACTTGAGTCAGATCATAAACACATACCTGTGCTTAAGTGTGTGGGCTGGAAGGGGGGTTGAGGAAAGGAGATGTGTATATGTGTGTCTTAAAAGCCAGAGTAGTGAATAATAGGAAGCATCCGTATGAAAGTAAAAATGTCTACTAATATAGAGGTTTGGTAAGTATCATTGCAATCAGGCAACAGAAGGAAAGAAAGAGAATGGAAAAAGACATTCATTTTGTAGAAAGTGGAAATATGGGTAAATTACAGCCTGAGAGAGACAACCGAAAAACCTGCTTTTTTTAAAAAAGGTGTGATTCAGCAAAGGACAGTTTTTACAATGAATTTAAAAAAATAAATCACTCTCCTAAGCTAAAAAGAAGAACTGCCTCTTCTCTACAATTAAATGATGCCCAATGTCTGGAAAGCATTCCGTAGTTGTTAATTGAATAAGTGAATTATTAGAATATAAGCAAAAATCAACAACAACAACGAACTTGTCAATTAATGGTAGCAACCCAAAATGTGAAATATGTAGGATTAAGAAAAAATTCATCTGGGGCAACTGGGTGGCTCAGTCTGTTAAGCATCAGACTTCTTGGTTTTGGCTCAGGTCACAATCTCTGGTCATGCGATGATGGAGCCCTGCTCAGGGTGGAGTCTGCTTGAGATTCTTTCCCTCTCTTCTCCTTCCCCCTCTGCTCCTGGCCTGGCTCCCACTTTCTCTCTAAAATTAATTAATTCATTCATTTTTTAAAAAGGAAAGAAAAAAAGAAAAAAAATTGCATCTAGTCTCTAAGAAGATGTAAAATAACTGACTAAATGAGTGACCGAGCTCATTATTATAAATATATATAAATATGCATGTATACACATACATATATGAACATAATTCATTCCCAGAAATGAAACAAACTATTTTGCATTTCCAGAAACAGTTAGTATCAGCCTTAATATTTTAAATAGAAGACTGAGGAGGGTTAATTGCCCTATCGGACATGAAGTAATATTATAAAGTCCCAGTAACTAAAGCAATACCATCCTGTGTCGCAACAGAACCTATGTATCAGCCTACCTATAGATGCTGGTATTTCACACATTATTTTCTTTGGTGATATTTAGCAACCTTGTTTGTATTATTAAAATAAGCATGTAGTTAAGCAAAGACATTAAAACTTCAGCAGATGTTAAAAGACTTCTGAAAGAATGTCCTTTTTGTATGAGATACACACATAATGAGAACACGAAGGCTCCCAACTATTATCCATGACCATGAAAAACTTGTCTGAAAGGAGACTTTAATTTAAAATTGTCAGAGTTGTCACAGATCCCTGAGGGAGGGAAGACACCATTGGTTAAAGTACCCTTGATTCTCAGTACAGCAATTTATAAAACCTTGAATTCTTCTGTTAATTTGTTCTTGATGAAACTAGAAAGTATCAGTGTATACACAGTCCTAAATAAAAGTGCCAAGATCTTAATGTACCCACTCATTAAAATGAAACTTCTTGGGTGCATTTCATTTGCATGATATCAGAGAAATTGCTTTCTTGTCTATTATCTGAGGCAGTTACGGTATAGAAACTATCAACTCATGGGTGAATACGTGCACGTGGGTGTGTGTGTGTGGTGTGTGCGCATGTGTGTGCACACACTTGTGCATGTGTTTGGGAAGAAGGGTTGCAGGAAGGAAGGAGAGTAGAAAATTCAGTATCTATTTTGTTCAAAACTCACAATTCTGGGTCTTCTGATTTCTTGTATTTTACCTCAAATCTTATAGTATGAAAATAAAAGTTATTTAAAATATTTAAAGTTATTTAAAATAAAAGTTATTCAATACACCAATACCTAGACACAGTCCTTCTTGGGTCTCCTATTTCCTTTTGAGATTAGACAGTTTAATTATCCTGGTCAGTTTCAGGTCAAAACTGAAATCTACGGTGATAAAACTAAATGAGTCACATCAGGGGGATTGTGGGCCACCTCACTAAATTATACCATCTTTGAGCCTCACCTAATGTGAAATGTGTGGTTAGGTTGGTTGATTTCAAGATTTTAAGATGAAGGGATCTCTTACAACCCCATTTTTGCTGTCCTCAATTCAAGCAAGCAAGCGATGCTTGTCCCTTCAGGGGACATACTCATCCAAGACTCAGGCCTTACCAGACCACTCAGGAAAATCCCATGATCTTGCCTTTCACAAATAAGCTCTGCTTTAAAGTACATTCACCTGCCTTTGCTCCTCCTCCTCCCTTCTGCCCAGTCACCAGCTCCCTGAGCACAGGGTTCATGCCAGATGCTATGAGACCTTTCAATTTCTTAGACCTTTCAAGTTGACTTTTGCTCCACTCACTTTATGTAAGTTTAGTCATCTCCCCTAATCCCAGAAAATTACAGATTTCCAAGCCCCAGCTGGCCATTCTAGTCTTTGGATAAATGTTATTATAATGGAACACTTGAGGGTCAACAAAGCCTCCAAATCAAACCATGCAGTTTCCAAATCTGTCCCAAGATGCTAGCTGGTACAGAGGGAGATAGAATTAAATCACATTAAACCAAAACCATGGTTAAATTTAATGTGTCTGAGTTATTATTATTTTTAAATATTTTATTTGACAGAGATCAAGAGTAGGCAGAGAGGCAGGCGGGGGGTGGGGTGGGGGGGGGGAAGAAACAGGCTCCCTGCTGAGCAGAGAGCCAGATGCGGGGCTCCATCCCAAAAACCTGAGATCATGACCTGAGCTGAAGGCAGAGGCTTAGCCCATTGAGCCAGCCAGGTGCCCCAAATTATTATTATTATTATTATGTTGTTGTTGTTGTTGTTTTTGGAGGAGACAACTTCTAAGAAATCTCAAGTTACACAGCTTTTCAGGAACAAATAACCACAGGGCCTCAGAATGATATAATATCTGTGAAATAATATAAAAGCAAATTTTACTGGTGCTAGTTTATGCCATTCAAAAGCAAATGACTGGGGGTGCCTGGGTGGCACGGTTGGCTAGGTGTCCGACTCTTGGTTTCAGCTCATGTTATGATCTCAGGGTCCTGGGATCCAGCCCCATGTTGGGCTCCACACTCAGTGGAAAGCCTGCTTGAGATTCTCTCTCTCCCTCTCCCACTGCCCCTCTGCTTGCTCTCTCTCTCTCTAAAATAAATAAATAAAATCTTTAAAAAAAAAAAAAGAAAAGAGAAAGACTGTTGAAATAAAATCATCTCTGCAATGACTAGTGTCCAATTTTTTTTTTCCATTTTAGGAGTCATTCAAGCATCAAAAATATTAAGCCTCCTGCTTTAGGTAATATAATACAGCAAAATGTTTCCAAATTTGAGTTTTATGAATCTACTAATCTCATCATGTAGCTCTTCCTGCTGGTAATTCCTGTGTGACTCTTCCCCACTGAATCAACCACTAAAAGCAGCTCTTCTGCTTTTCCGAGGGGAACACTGCCTCCCTTAGCCTCACAGTGTGGGCACCCATCTCCCTGCAGGGCAACTGGAGAAAGGTAAGCAGTGCAGGTAGGCAGGCCCATGGTAGAGAAGAAACCGCGTTCTAGTTTGAAAGCAACAGAAACAGACTTGTCGATTATAATCCGACTAGTGTACTCTCGGGAATACTGAACTGCAAGATAAGAACAAAACTTTGATAATCCAAATGCACTTTGATAGAACATCCACTGAATTTAGCACAGAAGAGCAACACTTTTAAGGTTCTAAATTTTAGCTACAGGCAGAGGGAATACCAGAAGGAAAATAAATGAAAGGTACTCACCACTTCAAAAGCTAATCTCTGCAATGCTTTCATTAGCAGTTTTTTAAAAAAAAACACATACACTTTTGAAGTAGGAAAGAAATGACTTTGAATCCTGATTGCTATAGGGTGTAGTTTAACTCCCCATTCTTTCAAAAATAGGCAAGGTCAGGCATTTCTTTTACTGCTATTGGGCTTATAAGATATATAGGAGAGAGATTAACTGTTGAACTGCTCATTTAGTTCCTTCAATGAAAGATAAGCATCTGTTGCAGCAAATGAAGAAAGAGAGGAAAGTTCTTTCTAGAGAAACTATCTGCTCAGGCTGGGTGTAAAGGCACGATTTTCACATTTAAACAAACACAGTATAAAAATATTTGGCTTAGACTATAGACGAGTTGCAGTAAGAATGGGAACTGGGAGAACGGACAATCTCCCTTAAACTTCCGGAAAGGGGTGGGAGGGAAGAATAATAAATGAAAATACCCTTAGCTAAGTAAAACCAGAAAATGGGTGCATCAACCCAAAATACATCACTCAAAGATCAGACAATTTTGTCAACAGTAAAATAGGTAAAGTCAAGATCATGTCTCTAAGTACCAATACTTTAAAAGGTTTCCTACCTGAAGGTCTGGCCTTGAGAAAATCCTACCTGCCAGATACCAAGTGGGCTTTGTTGGGATTGTGGCTATCGGATCAATGTTATTATGGGTATAACATGTAGGCTGAGGTATAATAGATAATTTCTAATTACACAGTGTCTACATGATATCAATCTTAAGAGACAATATCTCTTATTCTTTTAATAACATGTCATTCTGATCCATTATTACTACCATGCATGCTTTTCAAAACACATTTCTAGCATCCTTATCATTTTCCCTCCAGCATTACCACCAGACACGCCTGCGGACAGGTTCCTTTGGGACCCGGGGCCTACCCACTCCTACTACCACAGGAGAGCCCTTCACACTACCTTGAACTCAAAAGCAGTACTCAAGTACAATAATTTTACAACCTCGATACATACTGGTATCAAAAATACAGTTTTGAATTTCTTGCACAGTTAAATAAAAACCTTCTCTTCTTACTGCATGGCAGGGTTTGAATGACAGCAAATATGATGTGGGCCACTTAGGGCGGGAGCAGCATGAGTCAATCACATGGATGGGAATAATAATCAAAACAATGGCTAGGGTGGGACAGGGTGGCTCATTCAGTCCAGCCTCTAATTCTTGATCTCAGCTCAGGTCTTGATCTCCCAGGGTCATGAGTTCAAGCCCCATGTTAGGCTGGGCAGGGAACCTACTAAAAAATAATAAAAAAAACAACAAAAAAGAGAAAAAACCAAAAAAGTACAAAACAAAACAAACAAATAAAACCTTTGACTAGAAGTTCTTCAGCACTTACATATCAGCTGCTATTTTTATTTAGGTCAAGTCCTAGATGAAACAAAAGATGCAGGGTTGAAATAACTTGCACAGAATCACATGGTAAGTGGGGTAGCTGGATAAGAACATTGGGTATCTAAAGAAATAAGGCATGGGGAAATTAGAAGAGAGTGGCTTGGGATCATTTTGAGGGGAGATCATGCATGATCCTGAATGCTAGGATAAGATGAAGATAATGCTTCTATTCTACAAATATTAAAGAAATATTAAAGGTTTGCTTGGACAAGCTAAGGAAAAGAAGTTATTCCTCAAGATAAATGTGGTATATCCACAAAAAATGTCTCTAATTTAACGTCAAGGCTTTCTTAACCCATGTGAATGTCTGAATGTTCTTAAACCCATAATTTAAACATCTATGTACAGTCCAATTATTGATTGTATTTCGAAAAGACCAAAACCTAACTCATTAACAATTTTTTTTTATTATTATGTTCAGTTGGCCAACATAGAGTACAGCAGTTTTTGATGTAGTGTTCAACGACTCATTAGTTGCATATAACACCCGGTGCTCATAATAACACATGTCCTCCTTAATACCCATCACACGGTTACCCGATCCACTCCCCTACCCTTTTGTAACCTTCAGTTTGTTTTTTGGAGTCCAGAGTCTCTCATGGTTTGGAATCAAGAGACGGAGAAAAACCAACAACAATTTTATAGCTATCTTTCACTTCAGGTGTTTTTAGCCTCTTGCAGTAAGGGCCCAGTGTTTTTATTTTCTCACATTTCTATAAATTTGAATCATAAATACTTATGATACAGTGTTATTGGATGTCTGTCTTCATGTAGTTATAACCAGGATCAGGGGGTCTATCATGGTATCAGAAAGTCAGCTTTTGGGGCGCCTGGGTGGCTCAATTGGTTGGGTGTCTACCTTCAGCTCGGGCTGTGATCTCAGGGTCCTGGGATTGAGCCCTACATCAGGATCCCTGCTCAGTGGAGAGTCTGCTTCTCCCTCTCTCTCTGACCCTCCTCCCTGCTTGTTCATTCTCTCTCTCTCTCAAAGAAAAAAAAAATTAAGAAAAAAAAAAAAAAGACAGACAGCCGTTGTGAAAGATAATACAGTGGAAGTAGATCCTCTCATACCTCTTTCTAAATAGCAATGATTAGAAAAAGGGGTCATGGGAACGTGAATGTAACTAACAGAAACCCTCACACAACTACTAGAAATCTTAACCATTAATCAGTAATACCATTAATCAGTAATACCATCATCAAAAAAATGAACACAGAGCAGCACATACTGTTATCAAAACAAAAATCTCAAAACTTTGTTGCAAAAAAAAAAAATCCTTTTGTATTATAATATTCTATACAGAGAAAAACATTTTTATTACTATTATATCAACAAAGGAGCATAGGTAATTAAACTAGAAAATATGTTCCTCTCCATTAATATTACTTTTAGAAATTCCAGATCGGCCATTAGATAACCAAAAGTAGCAATCCTAAAGCCACTTTTCAAGAAGACTATACATTCGGTTGCATTATTTCTGTTTTCCTGACAACCTGCCAGCATTCATGACCCAAACAAATTCCCAACAGTGTTACAGAACAAGCTTTTAATAATGCAAAGGCCTTGCTTTCTTTTGATGGGGTGTTCTCTTAGTGGGAATGGAATCACCCATCAACAACAATCTGCTCATCAATTTTCTTTTCAAAGTCCAAATTGTAATTTAACCTTTGTTAATTAATTCCCAAATTATTTTACACTGGATGCTACACAGAAAGTACATTTTTAACTGTGGTACAATGGACATCCATGGGCTCTAAATAAGCAGCCATTTAAAACACAATGGGTGGCTTTCTTTTACCCATTCATATATTGCTAATTTATTTTAGATAATATATTTTAATGTTACAGCTAAAAAGGGAAGGGTTAAATAGTCTTTACTCAGATATCAGGTATTTAAAAATTTAACTGGTTTTTACATCATCATCCATGTTATTTTAAGACATTAATGCAACACGTTTAACTCTACATATAGAGCAGTAATCTTCATCCCTTCTCAAGTCTCTGAAACCGGACAATATGCTATTCCTGAATACTTGTAAATGGCTAATGTATCAAGTAATTTAATGTTTTCAACTTTTTATGTTGTGAACCACTCTCCTCTCTATTCCCTACATCTTTTCCTGAAAGAGAAACATATTTGCTGTCCTTTGGTTCACAATTTTTCCATTAAAAAGTGTCTATCACACGAGCAATAGGCAAAGTGGTTCGGTTTACTAAAACATGTAGGCTACACATTGTTAATCAATGGCATTTTACTGATTCTTTTCTCCAAAGGATAAACTAACACATAAAGTATTATAGACAAAAAATAGGGCACCAGGCAAATAAACATTACCGGAAAGGAGATATTGTTATATTATTGCTATATTCCCTTCATTGGTTTGCCACTATGACAATACAATGAAGGAATAGCTAAAGAGATACATTTTTTCAAGTAAATCTTGCCTTTCAATGTCTGGACTTATAAACTTTTATTCTTTAGAAAAATAATAAGTGATGTTAAATATATTCTTATTCCATAATTACACTAACATGGCGATCCTGATCATTTTTAAATTGCTTTGTAGTCCTTGCCCTCAAAATATGTGTCTTTCCCCTGAGGCTTTTAACAAATACTCCAGTGTGAATGAGCTATCTACTCACCTACTTAATTTTGTTCAACAGTAAAAATTACAACAAACTGGAAGGTATGCAGAGAGATTACTTTCATTAAATGAATTTCTAAAATTCCACAGAGAGATCATCAGTTTCTTCCTAACGACTTTTGAAAACACGGGCTCCACACACTGTTTAAAGACAGGTCAGTGAAGACCATAGTGGAATGATTATTTCTTGAACATCTCCTGCTGTACTGAAACATATTTCAGTGGAGTAATACTGGCCATCTGGAATCATGAACCTCTGACATTACATTTCTGCTTCATCAGTCTTCGTTACTGTAAAACCCAACCACATCTACCCCCACCCACATTTCAGCTTCATCTTTTGTCTTGCTTTCTTCCCCCCAAAATTTCAAAGTACTGCTTTTCATTCTGCTTTTCTGCCAGCTCTGTCGCCACATACCTCAGAGAATCTGCTTGGTTTGTCTTAAGGAAAAACACAACATAGGAATCACTGTGTCTTAACAGCCAATACAAGGGAGCAGGTGGCTCATCTCTATTTTGGGCACTAGTAGTATTGACCTCCAGTTCAACAAAGATTTAATGAGCACTTAATTCATTCATTCCAGGCACTAAACTGGGCTCAGAGAACACAGAAAATTCTTGAGAATATATTCATGCATCCCATATCATGTATATGAAACCTCACGTCTTTAAAGAGAGCTTTTTTTTTTTTTTGGGTGAGGTTTAAAGATGATAATATATTTTAAAGCATGTAATTATGGTCTGGCACACAGTGGCTACCAATAAGGGCTTGCCGTATTTGATCTAAATCTTTATCAGATCTGCAACACTGAAAACCACAAAGAGCTGGCCATGGGCTCCTTTGTCCTTCCAAACTGGTGTCACTTACTGTGGCCTCACTTCGTAACTATTATTCTCAGGTTCTTGAACATGGAATGCAGTAAGTCGTCCACTCTTCATTCTCTGATTTTGAAAATGGCACCTTGGGGCACCTGGGTTTCTCAGTGGGTTAAGCCTCTGCCTTCAGCTCAGGTCATGATCCCAGAGTCCTGGGATCCAGCCCCGCATGGGGCTCTCTGCTCGGTGGGGAACCTGTTTCTCCCTCTCTCTGTCTGCCTCTCTGCCTACATGTGATCTCTGTCAAATAAATAAATAAAATCTTTAAAAAAAAATGGCACCATACATTAAATGTGAATGTACAGCAAACCGCTGCATGCAAAAAGGAAAAATGCTAGAGAGGTCCAAAGAGGACTTTAAGCTGGACCAAACCTCAGTGAAGATTTCACAGGTTCAATGAAGCATACCTAGAATCCTATAGGATGTGTCTGTTAGACTGGCAGAAAGGGAAGGAGAAGGTATTCCAGATAGCACCAAGAGGAAAGACATAAATTCATGAAACACCACAGTTTGTGCAGAGAACAGTTCACCTTCCAGTGTCATTCCAACTTTACTAAATCCCAAAGATGCCATTATATAAGAACCACATTATGCACACTATATATTCTATGCTAACGACACTGGCCTCTATTCTTTAGGTATCTGAGGCACTTCAAGATTCTGATTAGATGAATGACATGGTTGAATTTTCATGTAAGGTGTATTTTTTCTTTCCCTGCAGCAAAGAGTAGAAGGGCAACAGAATGAGTAATTAAGAGCCTGGGTAGAAGGTTACAAACCTTGACTTAGGGCAATGGTAACGAGATACAGAGAGGGAGAACAAATTTAAGAGCTACTTGGAGTTCAAGTGAAACTTGACAGTTGGTTCAGTTGAGGTGAGGGCAATGGATGAAATAAAGAATGACAGCGAATGCCTGTATCCAGCTGACTCAGACTTGATGGGGAGATGACCATGTCCACCTGAAAGACAGAATTCAGGAGGTGAATGTTATAGATGGGTTTCTTGTAGGATATCCGGGAGGACATGGCCCCAAAGAATTTTGACATACAGGACTAAATAAATATCAAAAAAGGCTAAGGAAGGACACATAGACTTCAAGCTATAATAATGAAAACCTGAGGGAGGTTGACAGAGAACAATGGAGATCGAGACCCACTGGCAGTCAAGGACATCCCCGGAAAATGAGGAAAATAAGTGGCATGAGGAGCTCATGAGTCATCAGAAGACAATCAGGAGGAGAAATGAAGAACCAATGGGAGAGTGCAGAGAAAGAGTATGAAGGATAAACCCCATGGCAGGAAGATAAAAGCTTAAAGGCAGTGTAGCCCTAGGGTTCCCAGAGACCTACCAGCACAGCTTCAATGGAGCAGTGGACACAGAAGGCCACAAATAGGCTAAGCCAAGAACAGAAACTGAGGAAGTTAGGACAGCTAGTGGAGAAACTCTTTCAAGAAGTTTAGCTAAGGAAAAAAGAGATTAAGGGATAGTAGCAAGGTGGGCTCAAGGTTTGGTTTTGTTTTGGGACAAGAGAGTTTTGTTGTTGTTGTTTGTTTTTTAAGATTTTATTTATTTGACAGAGAGATCACAAGTGGGCAGAGAGGGAGGCATGGAGGGAGGGGGAAGCAGCCTTCCTGCTGAGCAGAGAGCCTGATGCGGGGCTCGATCCCAGGACCCTGAGATCATGACCTGAGCTGAAGGCAGAGGCTTAACCCACTGAGCCACCCAGGTGCCCAGGACAAGAGAGTTAACATGCTTAAAGGAAGGGATAAGAACTAGGTTTGTATGTGCTAACAATGATCAGCATTGGTTGTCTGAACGCAAGGTCAAGAACTGGGATGCCTGTAAATTTCAGTGGGCGAAGAAAACAGTGATTGATGAGGAGTGTCTGCTCCAAGCGGGGGGAGGGAGTAGTGGTGTGGATATCCTAGATTTGCCATTCCTTTGTAGTTTTACTCCAAAGGTCTAGGGTTATTTATACATGAGATGCACATTGGAAATTCTTGTAGACAGTGCAGTTTTCTGATTAGCAAAGGAGAGGAGAATTGAAGAACAAGGTATTCTTGGTAAGGAGTTACTGAACAACCAACTGAGTTGCATAGAAATCAGCCACCCTCGGATTCAATAAATTGGTTACTAGAATATTAAATAAACAAGCAAATACAAAGGCATTATTTTCCTAATTAACAATGTATTTGAAGTTAGGACCTTAAAAAATTTTAAAAAAGGTAAAAAGAGACCATCACCACTCGTTAAGGACATTCATTTTTTTTCTGGGGTTTCTGCTTCACTCACTTAGTGGTTCTTACCTGGATTTCACTGCAAGAATCTGGGAGGGGTTCTTAATGCGTTGTGACCTTGCTGTTCTCTAGAGTTGTGGGTTCACTGGGCTGGGACAGAAACAGATCTACTGCATGTCCCAGCCCAGCTCATCTATACAGAGGATCTCTAAGGTCAGTCCTGGAAAAAAAAGACAGTTCACTCCAATCCTTAGCCTCAGAAACAGAGAGAAAAGAGAGATAGAAAATGAGTATGTATTAGTGACGTAAGAGCAGAATCCCTATGAAGAAATCGGCCTTGGATTAAAGCAAAATCCATTTCCCTGTACTTTAGGTCTACTATACAAACAGGAGCAAGACAGCTTAATACAGGCCATTGAGAAAATGGATGCATACTAGTAATGAATTATCATAAAATATACTTTAATAATTAGGAAAAGAACTCTATTGATGTGGCAGCATTTTTCAATTTGCATAATTGTTTGATAATCATATATAACATAAACAGCAATCATAAAACCTGTTTTATCAAAAACTTTTAAACATAAAGGACAGTAAGTATATATTTTAAAAGTCTTATTTTAAAAGGTTATTTCATATCTTCTTACATTAATTTCTTAAGTATTTGTTTTGTTTTTCCTCCTTCTTTATTTAAAAACAAAACAAAACAAAACAAAACGCTTTCTCCAGTGGGAGGGGACTGGTTTTGATGAAAGAGCATAACAGGGGGAAATGTCCACATGCCTCAGATGCTCTACAATTCTCTCTGTGCATTCTCTGCCATCACGTACCAGTTTATGAAAGCCATTTGATAATGATAAACTATAAGTGACCTATATATATATAAACTATTACACCTAGTAAATTTTCTGAAGGCTGACCTGATAGGATTGATTTAATACAAGGTGTTTAATAAGGTGTTAATAACACCTTTAGTGAGATGTTTATCAATTCCTGAATTGAGGAAAAACTGACTAAAACAAATGACACATCATTTAAAAAATAAACGCAAAAACCAGGAAACTTGAAACTTTGTTCTTGCACCAAAAGTCATTTGGACATGATTTAAGTGCAGGACATCACTGACAAAGCATCACTATTTCATTTTTTAAAAATTGTCCCCTATCATCCAATTTTTAATTTTTAAATCTGAAACATTTTGTTTCCTAACAATTCTTAATGATAGTATACTCTATTATATCCCTAAACATTAATTTCATATGGCTTTTCTGTATCAATCCTTCCCTCATCCCACCTGGTACTCTATCAATACAGGTTGCCTCTTAACTCTGGAAGCCACATTTCTTAATTTCCCTCTGTACTGCCTAGCCGATATCCCTCCCCCATTTGGCTTTACATACTGTAACTCTTCTGTTGCAAAAATGTAACAGGAACATCTAAGTGTCTTCTTTGAACAAGACAGGGCTTGGGGAAATAGTATCTGCATTTGAGCAGAGGTAATGAGAAAATCGATGTAAAGTTTCATCTATCCTGCAATAATGAGAAATTCTCTAAAATCTGAAATTCTTTAAAATATATTACTGATAATGCTGGCATTCTTAAATGTAACAATGTGTTATTAATATCAATGAGCTAACATTTCAAAGATACATACTGATATAAAAATGAACAAAAGTACATTTAAAAAAAAAAGCCACAGAGCAGGAAAATTTAGTATTTGAAAGGTGGTAGGGGATCACTAAAATAGTAGTAAGGGGGGGAAAAGCTATGAAAAAAATATATAAAGGATAATTGGCAGTATGCCAGCACACTGGGAAAAATGTAAATTTGAAGTAGTTAGGAAAAGATGTTCCAGCGAGGTAAGAAAGGAAAAAAATCAGAATATGAATTGGAATATGGCTGTATGTATACATACTATACATAGGCTGTATATGAGTATATACACATGTATGCACATTATATAATACACACGTTTTATAACATGCATACGTATATACATGCATATGAGTATCTACATGTTGTATATATGCACGCATTTTTAAACATATATATAAACATACATATGTTAAAATACATATTTATTTGTTAATAAATATATAGGGACAGCAGAGCCCATAGAGCTGACACAGGTGTAATTAACTGTGACTGTTTTCCTTACAAACTCCCCTGACCTAGGATCCTCCCCCTCTGCTCCCAGGAATTCCTGCAAGGCTTTCACACTGTGAAGCCTGTAGGAGGGCAAGAGAAAGAAAGGATGGGCAAATTAGCTACAATTGGATCTTACTAACTTATTCATTTAAATTGCTAATCTGTTTCCAAGTAAGTTCATTTGTAGATATCTCATCCTCAGCTGACTGAACTTGGCTTTTCTAACCCTAGCTTGTAATTGGAAAAGAACATAATAAATTGTCATTTATCTTCCTTTTATTTAATCTCAAAAATACTTGGTCAAAAATGTCTACACGCACTAAAATTGGAACTCCAGTCCTTACATCCTCCCAGGTAAAGATTGTGATCATGATATGACTAGATATTATATGTATTCAATTAACTTCTACAGAAATCTCATGAAAATCTAGATATAATTAAAGGCAGTAAAATGGGGAGAAAGGAAGTCTTCCCAGATAAATTTTTCCAGCAAAGGAGTACAAAAGTGCCTATTTAGCAAACCTATAAATTAAAAAGTTAAAAACTGCTTTTTCTTTTTAAAAGAAACATTTATGTGGTTAAAAACTCCATAAAACATGTAGGTTGACAAGTATAAAAATTTCCTTTCCTTCCGGACCACTTTTAGAAGAGAAAAATCTATGATGATTTGAGAGAATAATATAAGTAGTCTATGTATGTGGTATTGAAATATTAAGAGATGTCGTACGCCAAATATAGGTGATACAAATTGAAATGACATAGGTAATAATTCTGAATAGACTTAAAAAAAAAAAAAAGACAGTCTGGTGCCTGGGTGGCTCAGCAGTTAAGCGGCTGCCCTCAGCTCTGTCTTTCTCTGTCAAACATATAAATAAAATCTCTAAAAAGAAAAAAAAGACAATCTTTCACAAGCTTTTAATAGTCAACATAAATAATTTAAGTTGTCCTCTGCCTTCCTTCAAAAGATTACGTTTTGTCCTTCTATATATCTATCAAGTCCTTTCCTGAAGGACATAGAAGAGGCAGGAAATGTTAAGATTTTATGTTACTTCTATTTTAGCCCGTTCGCAAGATACAAACACAAAAGTTAGAACACCAGGGACTGTTGTCCTTAATCTCCCATTTTGGATATTGGATAACTCACATTGGAAGAAATGATGCTGAGAATTAACCCAATAAAAAGTCTCAAAACTCGGTTCTAATATTAATATGCAAAGGACATCAATCAATGATATCCATTAATTTTGGCAAGAAAAACATTACTTCTTCACCAGGAGAAAATGACCCATTTTCACACTGGCTTTTGGAAATATAAAAAAACGCATGGAGAATGCGGGTATAGATGTACATTTCGTAGAATCTCAGGAGGAAAAGTCATCTATGCTTCCTACTGCCCCTTCTTTTCAAATACTCTGAAGAGGAATAGAGAGATCATTCAAAGTGATGATATTTCAGGCTGAATTGAACAATCATATAGAAGAGAATGAATGAATAAGCAGTAAGATAGATGCCTCTCTTCCACAGCACCTAGAATATTCAAATTTACTAATAAAAACAGCCACTAATAAACTGAACATGTTTTTCATCAAAATGAGTTTCTATTTAGAAGTAGTATCTTCAATATTTTCTGAAACTGTTTAGTTATAATGGAAAAAACAAAGTTATCTCCAACAAGGGGAAGGTAGGAGGTAGGAGGATTTTTCACAGTGATCATGCCAAGAATTTAAGAATTCTAGATAATATTTATACATTAATTTCTCTAAATGCAGATGACAAAACAACCAAATTTCCAGACCAGAGATGTACAGTTCCCTCCAAAGAGACACTCTGATATTTAAAGTGCTCTAAAATATTTATCCTTTCTATAAGATGATCTAAGATATTTACTAAGTTTTTGCTAAGATACAAAAATAATGACATTAGGTACAAGTAACCAAGAAGAGTTAATACTGTAGAAAATAAACTCCATTTTGGAAAAAAAAATAATTGTTCTTGAACCTAACAACTTAAACTTCAAGATCAAAGACACTTAAAACAAAATTCACAAATTTTTATGATTCAGATCCCAAATAATATTTTAATTTACTTCAATATGCTTTCTTTCCACCCTCACAGTGGAATTATGCTCTGAAAATTATGCTCTGAAAAGTCAAGCCAATGTCACTTTATTATATTTTAAGATTTGCACAGTAAGAGAGAAATGTTAAAGTCGGGGGGGGGGGGCAGGAACCACGTCACTAACTGGTTCCATCTTATGGTGAGAAACTGTACCAGAGCGGGTCAGTGTGATGTTTGGACAGGCATGTTGACAGTCTGGGGGGTGTCTAACTCGAACACAACATCAGGCACTTGCAGCAGAGCAAACCTGGGTTCAAATACTGGCTCCAGCACATACCTTAGGCAGGAAAATGCCATTAAAATCTCTGGTCTTTGGTTGTTTCTCTTAATATGTAAAACAGAAGTAAAAAGAACCAACCTCACACAGCTACTCTAGGGACCATAAGAGAAAAGAAGTTAAAGGAGGAAAATCTGTACCTGCAACAAAACAGAAACCCCCTAAGTCATCCCCAAAGTTGAAAGACGGTGGTTGTTCTTGTTAGGGTGCCTAAGTTATGTTCACAGTCGAGGCCTCAAAAAATGCCAGGAACAGTCTCAGGAAAATGCCTCAGAAACAGTGACATTGTTTGAGGGAAGAAAGTTAAGCAAAGACAATTTCAAAGCCACGTTTAACAGGTAATTTCAGCTTCTTCAAAACTGATTAAAATTGTTGTGGACTGTGGCATGAATTCGTACAACAGTTCAATTTATGTTGAGTAAAAACTGATCATTGCTTTCAGGGAAAGACTGCACTAAACTGCCCAGTTAACCAAGGTATATCATGCATTATATAAAAATGTATTTTTTTAAAAAAATTCCAGCAATTCAGATTATTATGTTTATGATTCACTAGATCTGGACAGTATGATTTGTTGAGGCTTGAACAAACTTCCTTAAGAGTTTTTAATTCTGGGGCGCCTGGGTGGCTCAGTGGTTTGGGCCGCTGCCTTCGGCTCAGGTCATGATCTCAGGGTCCTGGGATTGAGTCCCGCATCGGGCTCTCTGCTCTGCAAGGAGCCTGCTTCCCTCTCACTCTCTCTCTGCCTGCTTGTGATCTCTCTCTCTCTGTCAAATAAATAAATAAATAGATCTTTAAAAAAAAAGAGTTTTTAATTCTGCAAATTTTACAACAAAACCTGGCCCGATTCCTTAGCCTTTCATTAATCATTAGAAGGGAATATTTGGTTTCCTTTGCACACATAATCTTTGCCAGGAGAGATCTTACACTGGCAGTTTTTATTCTATTTACATGTAACTGGTTAGTAATATTCCCCAAGCTGTGACCTTAAAATCTAAGTTTTAAATGTTTAAATGCAAAAATTGGAAAAGAGCCAAATAGTTTTCACGCTTTCTAAAATTTGCAAGGTATTCTATAAATCTCTGAATCCACAGATCAAAATTGGAAAATATCTAGAAAGAAAAAATGTATATATATAAACTAGAAAGATACAAAATGTGGTTTAGAAGAACTTCAGCAGTGTAGACTGATTGCATAGTAAGGGTTGGCGGTAGAGAGAGAAAGAGTGAGAGAGGGAGAGGAAGAAAGAAAGGGGAAGTCTGCAAGGTGTATTCCAGGACAGAAATCCAGTAATCACATCCATCCCTAGCACTGGTCACTGTAGAAGGTACAGCATCCCCCAGAGCACTTAGGGGAGAACTAAAACCACATCTGGAATGGTACATCAAGAGAAGAGCTCGTAAAAACTGATTGTTATGGGAGATGCCTAAAATAAAATGGACCAAACTTCTTTGGACTGATGTATGTTATCAAAGGAGATGCTATCGTTACTAAGGAATCAATCACAGCTAATGATTTTATAGCTGAAATCAGAGGCCTGAGGAGTTATGGAAAACTTACAGAACAGCTTTGTAGTAATTCATTGTGGATTTTATTCTCAGCTGAACCATTCAAAATATGGTTCTTGTAATGAGCTATGAAATGATCCAATAAGAGGCTCTCAAGCATGACACACATTGCATAACTTCATGGTGATGGGATTTAAAAAGGCAGGGTTCGACTTGAAAATTTAAAGGAATAAGAAATTAAAACTTAAACTCTATAAAAATCATCAAATATTGATAAATATAATTTGGGGAGGGAAGGAAAAGTTCACCATTTCTAGCAAAGAAAAAAAATAAATATTTTATTTATTTATTTCACAGAGAGAGAGATCACAAGTAGACAGGCAGGCAGAGGGGGCAGGGAGGAAGCAGGCTCCCCGCAGAGCAGGTAGTCTGAAGCGGGGCTCGATCCCAGGACCCTGAGACTATGACCTGAACTGAAGGCAGAGGCCTAACACACTGAGCCACCCAGATGCCACCGCCCCCTCCAAAAACTTAAAAGATTTTGGCTACAACTGTGTTATGGTGCCATCCCTAGAACATTCACGGACAAAGGGAAGAGAATTAAATACAGTTGGCTTTACTCATCAGAATTTACCCTCAAGAAAGTATCCCCTTCCTGAAGCTGGAGTAACCCAAACATAGTATCTACTCCAGAGGCAAGAAAATAGAAGCAATTGTAGGCAGGAAGGCTGGCAGCATATGCCCTTCATGTTCTGCTAGTCATGAGCCAAATTAAAATTTCCTTGATGACAGTCTGATAATATCCATTTAATTAAGGGTGCCTGGGTGGCTCGGTGGTTAAGCCTCTGCCTTTGGCTCAGGTTATGATCTCAGGGTGCTCTGCTCAGTGGGGAGACTGCTTCTCCCCCCTCCACCTCCCTCTCTGCCTACTTGTGATCTCTCTCTCCATGTCAAATAAATAAATAAATAAATGCACAGTATTGTACTCCTCTTCCAATCAGTCCTATGTTATAACCTATTCTTTCAGTCAGTAGTATGTTGTGATCTTTCTACGTCAACAAGCATACTTCAGCTTTCCCCAACAAGACTTCTAGCACTGGACACTAACCACTATTTTCAGTATTCTGTAATTATTTATTTATATATATATATATATATATATATATATATAAATATGCCTTTTAATACTTAGAAGTTTATATTTATGAAAATACTATAGAAAAATTGTACATAAAAAGATATAATGGTTCCTCTGGAAATGTAAGTCTAGAGCTTTAAAAGGGAAATGCAGATTAGGGAATAAATAGTTTTACTGTGATCATTTAACAGAGAAAGTTTTGGCAGTCTCACATATGTAGAGTATATAAAACAGGAAGAGGAGATGACTTCAGTTAGGCCTCCGGAAAATAACCTCAAGGCTGAAGTGTGCCTGGAGAAAGACTCCATCCAACACTGAGAAGGAGGACCAGAGAGAAAAAGGAGAACCAATGTAGAAGGGGGTACTCAACAATGGGCCGTGGAAAGCCAACTGATTGTAACTCAAAGTCCAAGTTGTTTTTAGATTCAGCATATAGGTAGTCATTAAAGACCTTTGTGAGAGCAGTTGTCACAAAACCTTGTTAATAGAATCTGGTCAAAAAGTGTTTAAACCAATGAATTTGAGTAAAGGGGAGAAAAAGTAGAGATAGTGATTAGGATTAATCCTTAAAAATTTATCAGTAAGTGGATGACGATTACAGAAGCGATTATATCTATTGAAGATTAAAAACCGTACAAAAGGGGCCCCTGGGTGGCTCAGTGGGTTAAAGCCTCTGCCTTCAGCTCAGGTCATGATCCCAGGGTCCTGGGATTGAGCCCTGCATCAGGTTCTCTGCTCTCTGCTCAGCGGGGAGCCTGCTTCCTCCTCTCTCTCTACCTGCCTCTCTGCCTACTTGTGATCTCTGTCTGTCAAATAAATAAATAAAATCTTAAAACAAGAAGAAGTAGGAGTGGTCCACTCTTTTCAGAAGGAAATGTCTGGCTTTCAAAGAAAGTGTACTTCCTTGACATTTCAAGAGGAATGGGTTTTGTAGTTGGGGCCGTGTAAGAGAAAAAAATCTTAACTTGGGATATTCATTTAAAATCAAGACCATGGTATCTTTTTCATGCCAGTCTTGCTCCTTTGATGCATTTGGACTTTGGAATTAAAAGGGAAGTAGTATTAAGAGACAGATGCCCTACCTTGGTTGAGAACAGAACTGTTTAAGAGATTTCACATAGACCATGGTAAGATATTACTTTTGATAGGTTATTCTTGTAAAGTCAACTTAACTTCTTTTATTAAGTGACCTCCATTATGATGCTTACAATTCTGTTATTTAAAAAAATTGTTTACTTCAATATGAATCTATTAGACCAGCTATTTTTAAAATCACTTGGTCTCAAAATGCATGTACAGTGTAAAGTTACTGAGGATCCAAAAGTTATGCAAGTTATAAGGTATTGATATTTACCAAAACAAAGACTAGAAAAATGTAAACATTTTATTTTTTAATGATTTTATTTATTTATTTGTCAGGGAGAGTGACAGCGAGCAAGGGAACACAAGCAGGGGAAAAGAGAGAAGCAGGCTTCTCACTTAGCAGGGAGGCCCATGTGGGGCTCGATTCCAGGACCCTGGGATCCGGACCTGAGCTGAAGGCAGATGCATAACGACTGAGGCACCCAGGTGCCCGAAATTCAAACACTTTAAAATAAAAATAAACCCATTATATATGAAGTCTTTATAAAAAAATGACAAAAGTTACATATACATTTACATATATATACACACATATACATATAAAATAATATATATATATAGTATATTTTAGAATTAGAGGCTTTACAGAAAGTCTGTCTCCCATTTGGTTCTAAAATATACTATATATATATATCAAACTATTTTGATTAAATAGTATGTAGAAAACCTAGTTTCTCACAAGTATGTAGTTGGAAAAGAAAGGGGTATTATAATAGCCTTTCAGTATTCTTTGATACTACACCAAAAGTTGAAAGGTATTGTTTGCTTTTAAGTTGCAACATGGATCTAAAGCTGTATCAATACAATTTTGTTACATTAAAATTGGTGTATCTTGCACTTTGGATGGATTTTTTTTGTCCATGACTAATTTTGTAATATCTTAGATTAATAATTTGAAAATAACTTGAATTAGGCCTATTTCCCAAATGTTGACTCTTTTTGTTAAACAGTATATAGAGGTCATATTCGTTATTAATGTTACCATCCATCTCATCAGAAAAGTCTTGAAGTCCTGGGAAGCTGTCAAACTTAATATGGAAAATAATACGGAAAATACAAGTTTTCCAAAATTCAAAACAACACTCAAATTTTGTCATTAACACACACAGTCAACTGCCTTTCTTAATTTCTATTTTCTTAAGTCACCTCTACTCCTCATGTGGGGGTTCGAACTCACAACCCCAAGATCAGGAGTCATTTGCTCCACCTACTGGGCCAGCCAGGTGTCCCTGTCAACTGTATCATAAAGTGACTAACTTACCTTGTCTGTTTCAGAGAACGTATGGAAATACCACCCAAGTATAAACTCGTCAGTTCTTTTCCAAGTAAAATTGGTGTTAACACAGAAGAAACCAACCAGCTTAAGTCACAACTCAAGCAACTGCCCCAGTGCTTTCCCCCACAGACATACAATCGTACTTGAGTACAGAGCAAAGCTGCCTGATGCATGCTTTCCACTTTGTCACAGAAGAGCAAAAGCTTAATTATTCAGGGGTTGGCAATTCACAAAATTCATAATTTTTACTGCTTCAGTGAGGATTTTAAGGGAAACTTGCCCTTGGTTTTTTAAGCGCACTCTGAGTGCACTGCAGTAAAAACACCTGGACAAGAACAGTTCGATGCTAATGCCTTGATTCATGCAGAAGTGGGTAATAATATGTTTGCATCAGTGCAAATATCAATAAAATGAACAAGGTAAATAATGTCTCCCATTATTAGGGAAATAGTTCAACCTTTCTGAAACTCTGAAAGGTCCACAAATCATAATTTGAGAATGGCCAGCAGAGTCACACCAAGTATATGCATTTATATTTAAAGTACTACTGATATTATGAATCTGAGCTTAAATTCCTGAGTATGGAGAAAGGATATAAAAGACACGCCATCCATTCCCCTTTTAAATTATAAGCATTTATTTCTTAGGACACTAACTGTTAGCAATGCAAACCAAGTGGAAGATTTATGGGCAAATGCTCTACCTGTGGGTGTGTGAGACACACATCCAGACAACCAAATGGACACTTTCCAGAAACCACTGGGAAAAGTTTTTCAAGGTTATTCAGTACCGTGTGTTGCTCAAATTCATTCACAGTGTTCCTATTTGCCTTATTAAGAAAGCAATTAACTGTAATTAGAAAAGTCTGCACATGAGGTGACTACAACTCATTGTAAGATAACTTCTCTTTTCAGAGTTACAAACAAAAGGTAAGTGTAGAAATATAAACAATGAGAGTCAGAAGCACCTATTTGGCAGAGAACAATCTGCAGTTCTCAATGCTGACAGGGACAGGACATTGCCAGGTGTAGATGCCAAGGACAGCCCACCTTCTCAAGCTGCCGCCCAGCATTATTTGGGCACATTTGTAAAGGGAATGCCACATTCTTGGTAGGGTAAGCAACAAAGCAGACTGCTCAAGACTCAGGCAAAAAACTAGCTCTGATGACTGCTTACCACGTATGTATACAAAACAAATTCTCCCTATCAATCTGAAATCAGAGCTGTCTAAAGAGCTGGACGAGTAAGTGGATTGGGCAGTCTTCAGAGAGACACACAGAGAGAAGAGAAACAGTGTTTGAGGAGGTCATTACGAGGATGTGGCCACCAGATGGCCCATGACTTGGATCCCCCTGGTCCTTGGAATGTGTGTTCCCATCTGCCTTCTCCACTCCCAGAGGCTGTCTCACAGACACAAGCCTTGAGATAATGATGTGGTGCTGAGAGGACCTAGACCATTAATAGACATGACTAAATCCAGTTAAGGTCTCTGCATAAATTTTTAAGATTCTGGCAGGCTGGCGTGGAGATCGACTCATTTTATAGCCACGCAAGACAAGCCTCCTATGTAAGTTCCTTGCTTATTAAACCTGTCAACTACTGATCTGAAGCACGGGCTTCTTCCACCTCTCCCTGCCCTCCAAATACCGATGCAGCTTTCCAATTTGACCCAGGAGCTGCAGAGAAGCTTGGAAACCAGGCACATAGACAGGCAGGCAGATGGAGGTGAGAGACAGGGAAAAGAGACAAGCCATCGAAGAGTCAATATGAGCATTAGGCACCTCCAATTAAACCAGAGAATGGATTTTGCTAAGTTCCTTATAGATTTTGGATACTAGCCCTTTATCTGATAGGTCGTTTGCAAATATCTTCTCCCATTCTGTCAGTTGTCTTTTGGTTTTGTTAACTGTTTCCTTTGCTGTGCAAAAGCTTTTGATCTTGATGAAATCCCAATAGTTCATTTTTGCCCTTGCTTCCCTTGCCTTTGCCGTTGTTCCTAGGAAGATGTTGCTACGGCTGAGGTCGAAGAGGTTGCTGCCTGTATTCTCCTCAAGGATTTTGATGGATTCCTTTCTCACATTGAGGTCCTTCATCCATTTGGAGTCTATTTTCGTGTGTGGTGTAAGGAAGTGGTCCAAATTCATTTTTCTGCATGTGGCTGTCCAATTTTCCCAGCACCATTTATTGAAGAGGCTGTCTTTTTTCCATTGGACATTCCTTCCTGCTTTGTCGAAGATTAGTTGACCACACCCAAAGAACAAACAATCCAATCAAGAAATGGGCAGAGGACATGAACAGACATTTCTGCAAAGAAGACATCCAGATGGCCAAGAGACACATGAAAAAGTGCTCCACATCACTCGGCATCAGGGAAATACAAATCAAAAACACAATGAGATATCACCTCACACCAGTCAGAATGGCTAAAATGAACAAGTCAGGAAATGACAGATGCTGGCGAGGATGCGGAGAAAGGGGAACCCTCCTCCACTGTTGGTGGGAATGCAAGCTGGTGCAACCACTCTGGAAAACAGCATGGAGGTTCCTCAAAATGTTGAAAATAGAACTACCCTATGACCCAGCAATTGCACTACTGGGTATTTACCCTAAAGATACAAACATAGTGATCCGAAGGGGCACGTGTACCCGAATGTTTATAGCAGCAATGTCTACAATAGCCAAACTATGGAAAGAACCTAGATGTCCATCAACAGATGAATGGATACAGAAGATGTGGTATATATACACAATGGAATACTATGCAGCCATCAAAAGAAATGAAATCTTGCCATTTGCGACGACGTGGATGGAACTAGAGCCTATCATGCTTAGTGAAATAAGTCAATCGGAGAAAGACAACTATCATATGATCTCCCTGATATGAGGACATGGAGATGCAACATGGGTGGTTAGGGAGATAGGAGAAGAATAAATGAAACAAGATGGGATTGGGAGGGAGACAAACCATAAATGACTCTTAATCTCACAAAACAAACTGGGGGTTGCTGGGGGGAGGTGGGACTGGGAGAGGGGGAGGGGGCTATGGACATTGGGGAGGGTATGTGCTATCATGAGTGCTGTGAAGTGTGTAAACCTGGCGATTCACAGACCTGTACCCCTGGGGATAAAAATACATTATATGTTTATTAAAAAAAAAAATTTGGAAGGGGAGGTGAACCATAAGAGACTATGGACTCTGAAAAACAACCTGAGGGTTTTGAAGGGTCAGGGGTGGGAGGTTGGGGGAACAGGTGGTGGGTAATGGGGAGGGCACGTTTTGCATGGAGCACTGGGTGTTGTGCAAAAACAATGAATACTGTTACGCTGAAAAAATAAATAAAATGAAAAGAAAAAAAAAAAAAAAACACCAGAGAATGGAAAGAACTAAGCTACGTATTTCAGGAACACAGCACAGGGCAAATTTGTGACAATCATTATTAGTTTTGATAGATCAAGGAGAGCCTAGTAATTGGTTTTCTTTTTAATTTTAATGTAAAAATCTCTTTCCTATGCAGAAACATGGAAAACCATCTTAAAGCACATGCCCCGATCTCATGACATGTTTATCACCTTTCCTCCAAGAATAGCCACGGCAAAAGGCAACACGCCAATGTACCCATTTACTAGTAGTTACTACTATTGGTTATGCCCTCAAAGGGTCCGGTCTAAGGATCAACTGTGCTATTGTTCACATGTGCTGCCTTAAGAGGCCTACCTGATCTGGCCACTCAAGTGTCAGTTTTAATGTGCTGTCTTGCCAAAGCAGCCATTTATAAGGATTACTTTTCAGAATGACAAACAGAAGATTTAAAGCTTGACCCAGTTTCCAGTTATTGAACATCTATCTCCTTTAGTAGTGTTAGGGTCCATGATCAAAGACTGATGCAAAGCCAGTCGAGAAAAGCTTTATTTCACGCCAAGCATCAAAAATCAAACCAACCAGTTGGGGCCCTCTCTTACAAAGAGGCAATGAGAACACCGAGCCCAATGCCGCTGCTCTGGACAACGCCGCTCCCAACTCCGCTACCCAACCACAACGCTCTGGACAATACTCCTAGCCAATGAGGACCCTACCCGGCGGTGCCGCTCCCCGATGGTGAGGCCGCTCCAGATGGCGACGACCCTACCCGATGGCCAGCGATGACCTTCCCAGGCATGGGACCAGGAGGCGTGGCCCCTTCCAGGCAGCGAGGCCTTTTTCCTGCAGTGAGGCCGCTTCCCAGTGGTGAGACCACTTCACGATGACGACCCTACAGGACTGCGAGTGAGGATCCTACCCAGCGAGGCCACTCCCAGGCGGTGAGACCCCCTTCCGGAGGGCGGGTGATGACCCTACCTGAGGGCGAATGACGACCCTACCGGCGAGCCTGCTCCCTGGCGGAGCGGCCCTTTCCCTGTGGTGTGGCCCCTTCAAGGCGGTGAAGCCCCTACAGGGCGGCGAAAACCCTACCCAAAGGCGAGTGATGGCCCTCCCTGGCGGCAGCGACACTCCCCTGCGAGGCCGCTTACTGGCAGCGCTGCTGCTCGGTTGAGACGCCGCTTCCCAACTGAGAGGCCCCTTCTGGACAGCGATGACCCTACCCGACAGCGAGCAATAATCCTACCCAACAGAGGGCAAGGCCCTTCCCAGCGGCGAGGCCCCTTCCCAACTAGGAGCCATTACCCTACCTGGCGAAGCTGCTTCACGGCGGCGGGCGACGACCCTCCCCTGCGAGGCCGCTCCCCGAGGCGCCGCTCCCCTGCAGCGCCACTTCCCAGCTGTGAGGCCCCTTCCTGACTGCGGGGAAGGCCCCTTCCCAACTACAAGCTATGACCCTACCCAGCGAGGCCACTCCCCGGAGGCGTGAAACCTTGCAGGCGGAGAGGCCCTTTGCCGGCAGTGAGGCCGCTTCCTGGCAGTGAGACCACTCCAGGACAGCGATGACCCTACACCAGTGAAGATGCTACCCAGCCAGGCGGCTCCCCTGCAGCGAGACCCCTTCCTGGTGGCAGGCGAGGCCCCTTCCCGACTACCAGCGAAGACCCTACCCAGAGAGCCCATTCCCGACGGTGGGCGAGGCCCGTTCCCCAGGGCGGGCGAGGTCCCTAAGCCGGGAGGCTGCTCCCAGGCAGGGCCCGCTCCCCAGCAGCGAGGCCCCTTCCCGAAGCCTGGTGAGGCCCCTTCCTGGTGGCGGGCGACCACCCTACATGGCGAGGCCACTCCCTGAGGACTCTGCTCCTTCCCCGGGGCGATGACCCTCCCCAGCTAGGCCTCTCCCTGATGGCGCTGCTGCTCCCCTGTGGCGCCGCTTCCGGATGGCGAGGCCCCTTCCAGACAGCAGGCAAGGCCCCTACCCCAGGGCAGGCGAGGCCCCTTCCCGACTAGAAGCAACCACCCTACCAGACAAGGCCACTCCACCGCGGCGCAGCCCCATCCCGGAGACGGGCGGCGACCCTCCCCGGCGGCAAGCAATGATCCTACCCCGTGAGGCTGCTCCCCAGCAGCGTGGCCCCTTCCTGGCGAGGACCCTCCCCGGCGGCGACGACCTTCCCCTGCGAGGCCGCTCCCTGGAGGCGCTGCTGCTCCCCTGCGGCGCCGCTTCCTGACTGTGAGGCCCCTTCCAGACTGCGGGCAAAGCCCCTACTCCACGGCTACCAGCGACCACCCTACCCGGCGAGGACGCTCACTGGCAGAGCGGCCCCTTCCTGGCGGCGTGGTCGCTTCTCAACAGCAACGACCCTACCCGACAGAGAGCGACGATCCTACCCAGCGAGGCAGGTCCCCATGGCTAGACACATTCCAGACGGCGAGCGAGGCCCCTCCCTTCCCGACCACGGGAGAGGCCAATCCAGGCGCCACAGGCTCACCCGCGGGGAAGCTCTTTCCTGACACCAGGCACGGCCCCTTCCCGACCGCGAGGCATCTCGCCGGCGGCGACGACCCTCCCCCGCGGCGAGCATAGACCCTCCATGGCGGTGGGCGACAACCCTCCCTGCCCCGAGCAACGACCCTACCGGGGGAGCCCGCTCCCTGGGGGCGCCGCTCCTTCCCGGCAGCTACGACCCTCCCCCTGGTGGCCACCACCCTCCGCAGTGGCGAGGCTGCTCCTCGGGGCGAGACTGATCCCCAGCGGCAAGGCCCGTTCCCGACGACGACGCTGGCCCCGAAGACTACCCTACCTGACGAAGACCCTTCCCGGTGGCGCTGCTCTCTGACGCGGCCGCTCCCCAGCGACGCAACCGCTCCTGACCATGGGGCCGCTCTGGAGGAAGAGGCCGCTCCAGAGGAAGAAGCCGCTCCCGATGACGAGGCCGCTCCCCAGCGACTAAGCAGCTCCGGACGATGATGCCGCTCCCGAGGACAACGCCACTCCCGAAGACAGGCTGCTCCCAGACGAGGAGGCTGCTGCCTGGCGACGCTGCCCTTCCAGACGACGAAGCTGCTCCCCGGCGACGCTGCCCCTCCGGTCGACGATGCTTCTCCCCAAGACCACCACGTGCCCGCCGCTCAGGACGCTCTGGACGCCGACTCCTCCCAGCCGCACAGACTAACCTTTATAGAGGCGGTCGAGCCCGCCCCACACACCGGCGGCCAATGAGATTGCAATACACAGGGAAAACTGCACAGTCATGCTAGATGGGCAATACGGCTGGCCAATTGAATTTCAATTTACCATAGTAAATATATGCACGTCCCACTGATTGGATGTCTCCATCCGCCTGTCCCACCACTGTATCCGGGTTTGCAAGTAAGTTTCTCTGGGAGGGGCACGGTCAATTCCAGTTTGCTACGAAATGGCTCCATCTGGCTAACCAGGCCCTTACAGTGAAGTATCAGAACAGGCTTTCAAAAACATGCATCCAAGCAAACACACTTTGCCACAGTTCCTGCTACTTCTGAATTACTGACTTCAGGTTGGTCTTCTTGAAGGCCTCCTAATGGGATTTGTGCTGATTCTCTGGAACTGCTTCACAAAGGCCATTCCTCTCCTACCCAAAGGGCTCTGGGGCAGACGGATGACAATGCCTGTCACTTTCATGCCCTTATGGAATTCATAGTTCTCAAATAGTTTACAAAAAGATGTACATAATGTGAGTAGTCATGACCTACAATTACCTTGTTCCTTTTGATAACTGTCTATATGTTTGTTTGTGGTTTTAGTTTTTGTTTTTTGTTTTTTTTTTGGGGGGGGTGGGGAGATTTATACAACAGTCCTACTCCTTGGTTGTTAAGAAAAAAGGAATGGATGCTTGTAAACAGACCCTTGCAGGCAGGCAATGAGAACACAAAGAGGAATAAAGATGAACACACGTGAGATGAAAGATCACATTTCTCTGTGGAGGCCACTGAAAGCTTCTGACCAAAGCAGAGCCATTAGAGAACTCAAGTTTAAACAAACAAACAAAAAACAAAACCCAGTACTCCTCATCCTGGCTGTACCCCCTGCTCTGGGTTGACTCATGGGTCATTGCTGGAGCAACATGGCCAGCAGGAGAGGGTGGACAGGGGCTTTCAACAGAATATGGCCTATATGACACTGTCTGTTTGCTCTTTGTTGAGTAATCAGGTGCACAGCTCTCTTTCAATCTTTTATCTCCCTGTTCATGTCTTTGCCTGTAATCCCTAAAGTCAAAGCCCTAGAGATATGAGAACATGAAATTTGCTGGATAGAGCATTTGTGATTCAGTGGGATAGAAACCCTCCACTGCTCGCCTTCCCTATGTTCTCTGTGTTCAGAGCAATTAGATCCAAAAACCACTGATGTGGTGATCCAACTTGGTTTTTTATATCGGGAAAAAAAAATCAGTCAAGATAGCAGGCTATAGAATCCATCTGCCTGGTTTAAATACTAAGTGATGTTGAGAAAACTACTGTCAAGATTCTAATCCTTAATATCTCCATCAGTAAAATGGGAACAATAACACCTCAAGGGCAGAGGATTAAGTGGCATAATATATATAAAGTGCTTACCATTCAATAATTATTAGTAAAGAAAGGGAGTGGGTAGGAGTAAAGCCTTACAGGGAGTGGGAGAGAAGAGAGGAACAGGTGCTTTTAAATATAATTAATTCAATATCCCACTTATTCTATGACAAATTCAGATGATTTTGTGTGAAAAGAATCTACAGATTCAATATAAACACACTCGAGTTTAACTTAATAAAACCCTATAAAATAACTATGATAAAATATAAGAATTCACTATATATTTATATACTATGTATTCTAACCAGCAGCTGTGCCAGTAACAAAATAAAGGAATAAAATGTCTACAGGCTTCAAATGTGTGGTTTTCACAACTTTTTAAACAGTAGCCCACCAAAAATATACTTCATGACAGATAAGATTAAGACACAAAACTAAAGTTTCACAAAACAAACCTTACACTTATTACATGTTTTATTTTAAAAAATCCTATTTTATTCTCTTGATATTTTCTATAGTTTCATTTTAAAAAGGTAGTAATGACCCAGTGAATTAATATCATGATCACCCACTGCAATTTGAAAAATAAATAGATTTAAGCTATGATGTGTTTATTTCAATTAACTTTATTACACATTTTCAGGATAGTCACCATTTGATGTGGCCTGAACAGGAATAAACCCCAGGGTAGTAAAACTAAGGGCCTCAAATATGACTGTACTCTATACCAGAGAGGGTCAGGGGTCAAAAATCATATTTCACTGGTGAAATAAGAGGTGTTCCATATAAACAGTTGGTTAGAATGATCTGCCCTGCCATCAGTCTGGCAAACATCCACATAATAAATATTACGGCAGGTCAAGGTCTAGATCCCCATTAGTCCTGTGTCACTCTACTTCAACAATGACTTAGTCACCTGATCTAATGTAGTATAAGCCCTAATGGTTGGCTTTTTTTCTGTGTGGCATGAATGCCTGGCTTTGGCTTTGATTGCAAAGACATCCACTTCAGAGAGGACTATCCCCATTGAGCTCAATGCCGGCCACAGGACTGGATAAAGTGTTCAGAAGCACCCACATCTGGTCCAGTCTAAGACCTTGGCTGATTTTTTTTTCCTCTTCCATGCTCTAAAATCTTACCCTCCTATTTTAAATTCACCAATAAAGAGTGAACCTGCGAAAACTCTAGGCTCCCACCCTGACCCCTAGTGAAAGCAGAACCCCAGGCGGGTTTTCTCTCCCTACCCAGGATCCTGCTTTGAGTGCCCAGGGATGCCCCACCTCATTTCCAGACTCCCCCTCACCAAAGTTTCCTGACAGCTACCAGTGAGGGCATCTTGCAGTCATGGTAGGACTCCCAAGGGCAAGTCCAGTAACAGCACTGGTTACCGATAGGTGGACAGACAGGCAGACAACACGTAAGTAGAAGGCTGGTGAATCCGGGCTGGGAGACACCATGACAGCTGCTCCAGAGAAGACCTTCCATGTGCAGGCTCACCAGATGCCTCAGGCTCTCATAGTTACTCCTGAGCTATGAGAATGGACTGTATGACAGTTTTGCAATGGCTTGACAATACATATTTGTACATTTAGCAGCATTTATTTTTATTATTATTATTTTTTTTTTCATTTAGCAGAATGTAACTCGAGTGTTGCTTTTGTTGTACAGACTCACTGTTTGCAACCCCATGGTTGTAGAAGTGGCTCGTGGCCGGGGCGGGGGGGCGGGGGGGGGGGCTGTGTGTGCAATATAGTCCACTTATCTCTAACCAACACACACTATAGTAATAGATTCTTGTAAATTTCTCAACAGCCAAATTTCCGTAGGTCAGTTAACCACACTTCTTTCTCGGTGTCCTGCTGAAAAACCTAGAATGACTTCTGTTCATTTCAACTATGCATACCCCTCCCTCTGATAAAGGACTTCTTCCCCCCCCCTTTGGTGAGGGTGGAGGTCAGTCTTGCTCTCCTTTAGTCTATTTGATGGAGAAAATAAGTCCAGATCCTACCACCTTCACCTTCAAGTATGCATATATGACCATTGGAGCTCTACATCCAGCCAGGTCCAATTAGAGGCAACCTCTTCTGCCATGGCATGGGGGGGGGGGGGTGGTGGCATTTGCTAGAACAGTTAGAAAGCAATAGCTGTGGGTTTATAAACAAAATGGCAAAAGTCTTCTGGGTTACAAAGGAAAGGGAATGCAATGAAGAAAGGGGAAAGAATTTGATTTCCAGTATTCTTAAGTACAGCTGTTTGAGTTTAGCAGGACCTAATGCCAATGTTCCCCTTAAACTTCTTAGTTATAGGAGCCAGTACAAATCCTCCCTCCTGCTTTGTATTTTAAGCTAGACTGGAGTTGTGCTTTTACCCTAGAAACCAGAAGCGTACTAACAAATCTTTCCCTCCTGTATTCCACTCCCTAAGGCTTACCATTTAGCACCATAGCCCCGTCTCCTACACCATCTAGATTAGCACCACTCAACAACTTTATCTCCCATAGATGCTGGGACTTCCATCTCAGTCTGCTCACCACTGCTTGAAAGAGCCAGGTGAGTTTAAACCTTTCTCATGACATTGCTCTTCCCCTAGAAAATGTTCCTGGGTAAATTCTACTTTTGTTTTTTTTTTTTTAAGACCCTGCAGAAAGTACACCTCCTTTCAAAAATCTTTTCAACCATCCCTCCTCTCAAGAATGTTTCAGGCTAAAAAAAAAAAAAAAAAAAAAAAAAAAAAAAAAAAAAAAAAAAAAGAATGTTTCAGGCTATTCTCAAATGCCATGAAGCTTTTACAGTAAACATATGGAATTATTTAAAGTAAATTCTACACAAACAGTAAAAGATGCCAGGGTTTTGAACCTTGCTGGACTGTTAAGGGTGAATGATCAGAGAAAGAAAAAGATGCAGAGGAACTGGCAGGAGTTCTTCTCACTGGGAATCCTGCAGTGAGATGACAAAAGCCTGTCTCCAAGAAGGACAAAAAGAAGGAATAGTTCTAAGACTCAAGGGGACTGATGAGATTGGTGGCAGATTGCCCAGCTGGCTGAAATGACTTCATAAAGATATAGCACCAAAAGCCAGGTCTTCTGAATCTTATCCCGTTGTCACCCTGATATAACCATACCAGACAATCAGAACTAATTTTCTTCACATATTAATGGATAATAAATAGGTAATTTTCTTCAAGGAAACAAATGATTGGATTTTGCCAAGTGTGTAGGACAAAAGTTTTATTTTTGTTATTTAGATGACTATGCAAAATTGGCATTTTGCCAACATTGGTCCAGAAATAGATGAAAAGGGCAATGATATTTGGGACAATAAAATGAATATTAAGTTACAGTAGCAATAAATATTAGAAATGCAGAGGGTCAAATGAAAGCCCCGTGGATTTCCTCTGAATAAAGATGCAGCAGAGGAGTTTTTCTGCCCATACATCAGGCTGGTCCTAGACACACACTGACCTTTATAAGGCCCCTGCTCTATCTCCTGCAACAGCACCTTGGAATAGAGATGACAGGATCTCATTTTCATGAATAATGCAAGCACCAGGGCTGTTTTACCTTGATTGCTTGTTCCCCATTCTCCAAAGCTTATAGCTTTTCCCAAATGATGTAACCTTACCATTTGCATTAATTCACGGATTTGAAACTGACCCTCTACAAGTTCCCTCCGGTAGTTTAGTTTCATTTGTATGCATGTAATCGCATCAAGGCTGACATAAAAATTAATGAACTATTTAATTTACAAGCTGATGCTTAGCTCGGAACAACAACAAAAAGGCAAATGCTTAAGTTTATTAAAATAAAATTAAATCTATGAAGTTTTAAATAATGAAGACTATGTCAAAAACTGGTCATCTTTAGCGCTTAAAATTGTAAACTAAAAGCATACGGAACATAAACTGTGGAGCATTTGTGTCATCTTTTTAGATGCTATCACCCTCAGCAAAATGTAGTCTGATTCTGGTATCATCAGGGACTTCAGGAGGAAATCTAGTAAGATCTCAAACCAATCCAGCATGAGGGTAACTCAAAGCATGTCAGGTTTTTAGGCCAGGGATGACCGAATGTTTTCAAGGTTATTTTTTTTTAAGATTTTATTTATTTCTTAGAGAGAGGAAGAAAGCAGCGAGAGCTGCAGATAGAGGGAGAGGAGGAAGCAGGCTCCACAGTGAACAGGGAGCCCGACAAGGGGCTTGATCCCAGGACCATGAGATCATGACCGGAACTGAAGGCAGCCGCCTAACCTACTGAGCCAAGGGGTGCCCTTCAGACTATCTTTAATTCAGAACAATACCTGTTACCATTTTTATAGCCCTGACTATAAGATGTACTACAAACATTTTTAGGTAGTTTATGTAGATTTTACTATACATTCCTAAAAGATAAGAACTACCTAATTCGACTTTTTTTTTTTAAATACCTTCCAGGGGCTCCTGGGTGGCTCTGTCATTAAGCGTCTGCTTTTGTCTCAGGTCATGATCCCAGGGTCCTGGGATGGAGCCCCACATCTGGTTCCTTGCTTAGCGAGAAGCCTACTTTTTCTCTCACACTCCCCCTGCTTGTGTTGCTGCTCTCGCTGTCTCTCTGTCAAATAAATAACATCTTTAAAAATGAATAAAGAAATAATAAAGAAATAAAATACCTTCCAATAGAGGTCACTGCCAATACCCCATAAGAATTAAGCTTTCCTTTGCTAATTCTATCCATGATAATTCTGTGGAACTTCCCCCATTTGCTCCCTCAATGCTGCTTTTTTTTTTCCATTTTATTTATTTTTTCAGCGTAACAGTATTCATTCTTTTTGCACAACACCCAGTGCTCCATGCAAAACGTGCCCTTCCCATTACCCACCACCTGTTCCCCCAACCTCCCACCCCTGACCCTTCAAAACCCTCAGGTTGTTTTTCAGAGTCCATAGTCTCTTATGGTTCGCCTCCCCTCCCCAATGTCCATAGCCCGCTCCCCCTCTCCCAATCCCACCTCCCTCCAGCAACCCCCAGTTTGTTTTGTGAGATTAAGAGTCATTTATGGTTTGTCTCCCTCCCAATCCCATCTTGTTTCATTTATTCTTCTCCTATCCCCCTACCCCCCCCATGTTGCTTCTCCATGTCCTCATATCAGGGAGATCATATGATAGTTGTTTTTCTCCGATTGACTTATTTCACTAAGCATGATACGCTCTAGTTCCATCCACGTCGTCGCAAATGGCAAGATTTCATTTCTTTTGATGGCTGCATAGTATTCCATTGTGTATATATACCACATCTTCTTTATCCATTCATCTGTTGATGGACATCTAGGTTCTTTCCATAGTCTGGCTATTGTAGACATTGCTGCTATAAACATTCGGGTACACGTGCCCCTTCGGATCACTATGTTTGTATCTTTAGGGTAAATACCCAGTAGTGCAATTGCTGGGTCATAGGGTAGTTCTATTTTCAACATTTTGAGGAACCTCCATGCTGTTTTCCAGAGTGGTTGCACCAGCTTGCATTCCCACCAACAGTGGAGGAGGGTTCCCCTTTCTCCACATCCTCGCCAGCATCTGTCATTTCCTGACTTGTTCATTTTAGCCATTCTGACTGGTGTGAGGTGATATCTCATTGTGGTTTTGATTTGTATTTCCCTGATGCCGAGTGACGTGGAGCACTTTTTCATGTGTCTGTTGGCCATCTGGATGTCTTCTTTGCAGAAATGTCTGTTCATGTCCTCTGCCCATTTCTTGATTGGATTGTTTGTTCTTTGGGTGTTGAGTTTGCTAAGTTCCTTATAGATTTTGGATACTAGCCCTTTATCTGATATGTCGTTTGCAAATATCTTCTCCCATTCTGTCAGTTGTCTTTTGGTTTTGTTAACTGTTTCCTTGGCTGTGCAAAAGCTTTTGATCTTGATGAAATCCCAATAGTTCATTTTTGCCCTGCTTCCCTTGCCTTTGCCGTTGTTCCTAGGAAGATGTTGCTACGGCTGAGGTCGAAGAGGTTGCTGCCTGCATTCTCCTCAAGGATTTTGATGGATTCCTTTCTCACATTGAGGTCCTTCATCCATTTGGAGTCTATTTTCGTGTGTGGTGTAAGGAAGTGGTCCAATTTCATTTTTCTGCATGTGGCTGTCCAATTTTCCCAGCACCATTTATTGAAGAGGCTGTCTTTTTTCCATTGGACATTCTTTCCTGCTTTGTCGAAGATTAGTTGACCATAGAGTTGAGGGTCTATTTCTGGGCTCTCTATTCTGTTCCACTGATCTATGTGTCTGTTTTTGTGCCAGTACCATGCTGTCTTGATGATGACAGCTTTGTAATAGAGCTTGAAGTCCGGAATTGTGATGCCACCAACTTTGGTTTTGTTCTTCAATATTCCTTTGGCTATTCGAGGTCTTTTCTGTTTCCATATAAATTTGAGGATTATTTGTTCCATTTCTTTGAAAAAAATGGATGGTATTTTGATAGGGATTGCATTAAATGTGTAGATTGCTTTAGGTAGCATAGACATTTTCACAATATTTATTCTTCCAATCCAGGAGCATGGAACATTTTTCCATTTTTTGGTGTCTTCCTCAATTTCTTTCATGAGTACTTTATAATTTTCTGTGTATAGATTCTTAGCCTCTTTGGTTAGGTTTATTCCTAGGTATCTTATAGTTTTGGGTGCAATTGTAAATGGGATTGACTCCTTAATTTCTCTTTCTTCAGTCTTGTTGTTGGTGTACAGAAATGCAACAGATTTCTGTGCATTGATTTTATATCCTGACACTTTACTGAATTCCTGTACAAGTTCTAGCAGTTTTGGAGTGGAGTCTTTTGGGTTTTCCACATATAGTATCATATCATCTGCGAAGAGTGATAGTTTGACTTCTTCTTTACCAATTTGGATGCCTTTAATTTCTTTTTGTTGTCTGATTGCTGAGGCTAGGACTTCTAGTACTATGTTGAATAGCAGTGGTGATAATGGACATCCCTGCCGTGTTCCTGACCTTAGCGGAAAAGCTTTCAGTTTTTCTCCATTGAGAATGATATTTGCGGTGGGTTTTTCATAGATGGCTTTGATAATATTGAGGTATGTGCCCTCTATCCCCACACTTTGAAGAGTTTTGATCAGGAAGGGATGCTGTACTTTGTCAAATGCTTTTTCAGCATCTATTGAGAGTATTATATGGTTCTTGTTCTTTCTTTTTTTTTTAAGATTTTATTTATTTATTTGACAGAGAGAGATCACAAGTAGGCAGAGAGAGTGAGAGGGAAGCAGGCTCCCTGCTGAGCAGAGAGCCCGATGTGGGACTCGATCCCAGGACCCTGAGATCATGACCTGAGCTGAAGGCAGCGGCTTAAACCACTGAGCCACCCAGGCGCCCCTGTTCTTTCTTTTATTAATGTGTTCTATCACATTGATTGATTTGCGAATGTTGAACCAACCCTGCAGCCCTGGAATAAATCCCACTTGATCGTGGTGAATAATCCTTTTAATGTACTGTTGAATCCTATTGGCTAGTATTTTGGCGAGAATTTTTGCATCTGTGTTCATCAAGGATATTGGTCTGTAGTTCTCTTTTTTGGTGGGATCCTTGTCTGGTTTTGGGATCAAGGTGATGCTGGCCTCATAAAATGAGTTTGGAAGTTTTCCTTCCATTTCTATTTTTTGGAACAGTTTCAGGAGAATAGGAATTAGTTCTTCTTTAAATGTTTGGTAGAATTCCCCTGGGAAGCCGTCTGGCCCTGGGCTTTTGTTTGTTTGGAGATTTTTGATGACTGTTTCAATCTTCTTACTGGTTATGGGCCTGTTCAGGTTTTCTATTTGTTCCTGGTTCAGTTGCGGTAGTTTCTATGTCTCTAGGAATGCATCCATTTCTTCCAGATTGTCCAATTTGTTGGCGTAGAGTTGCTCATAGTATGTTCTTATAATTGTCTGTATTTCTTTGGTGTTAGTTGTGATCTCTCCTCTTTCATTCATGATTTTATTGATTTGGGTCCTTTCTCTTTTCTTTTTGATGAGTCTGGCCAGGGGTTTATCAATCTTATTGATTCTTTCAAAGAACCAGTTCCTAGTTTCATTGATTTTTTCTATTGTTTTTTTGGTTTCTATTTCATTGATTTCTGCTCTGATCTTTATGATTTCTCTTCTCCTGCTGGGTTTAGGGTTTCTTTCTTGTTCTTTCTCCAGCTCCTTTACGTGTAGGGTTAGGTTGTGTACTTGAGACCTTTCTTGTTTCTTGAGAAAGGCTTGTACCGCTATATATTTTCCTCTCAGGACTGCCTTTGCTGTGTCCCACAGATTTTGAACTGTTGTGTTTTCATTATCATTTGTTTCCATGAATTTTTTCAATTCTTCTTTAATTTCCTGGTTAACCCATTCATTCTTTAGAAGGATGCTCTTTAGTCTCCATGTATTTGGGTTCTTTCCAGCTTTCCTCTTGTGATTGAGTTCTAGCTTCAGAGCATTGTGGTCTGAAAATATGCAGGGAATAATCCTAATCTTTTGATACCGGTTGAGACCTGATTTGTGACCCAGGATGTGATCTATTCTGGAGAAGGTTCCATGTGCACTAGAGAAGAATGTGTATTCTGTTGCTTTGGGATGCAATGTTCTGAATATATCTGTGATGTCCATCTGGTCCAGTGTGTCATTTAAGGCCTTCATTTCCTTGTTGATCTTTTGCTTGGATGATCTATCCATTTCAGTGAGGGGAGTGTTAAAGTCCCCTACTATTATTGTATTATTATTGATGTGTTTCTTTGATTTTGCTATTAATTGGTTGATATAGTTGGCTGCTCCCACGTTAGGGGCATAGATATTTAAAATTGTTAGATCTTCTTGTTGGACAGACCCTTTGAGTAGGATATAGTGTCCTTCCTCATCTCTTATTATAGTCTTTGGCTTAAAATCTAATTGATCTGATATAAGGATTGCCACCCCAGCTTTCTTCTGATGCCCATTAGCATGGTAAATTGTTTTCCACCCCCTCACTTTAAATCTGGAGGTGTCTTCGCATCTAAAATGAGTTTCTTGTAGGCAACATATTGATGGGTTTTGTTTTTTAATCCATTCTGATACCCTGTGTCTTTTGATTGGGGCATTTAGCCCATTAACATTCAGGGTAACTATTGAGAGATATGAATTTAGTGCCATTATTAGCCTGTAAGGTGACTGTTACTGTATATTGTCTCTGTACCTTTCTGATCTATTACTTTTAGGCTCTCTTTTTGCTTAGAGGACCCCTTTCAATATTTCCTGTAGAGCTGGTTTGGTGTTTGCAAATTGTTTCAGTTTTTGTTTGTCCTGGAAGCTTTTGATCTCTCCTTCTATTTTCAATGATAGCCTAGCTGGATAGAGTATTCTTGGCTGCATGTTTTTCTCGTTGAGTGCTCTGAATATATCATGCCAGCTCTTTCTGGCCTGCCAGGTCTCTGTGGATAAGTCTGCCGCCAATCTAATATTTTTACCATTGTATGTTACAGACTTCTTTTCTCGGGCTGCTTTCAGGATTTTCTCTTTGTCACTAAGACTTGTCAATTTTACTATTAGGTGACGGGGTGTGGACCTATTCTTGTTGACTTTGATGGGGGTTCTCTGCATCTCCTGGATTTTGATGCTTGTTCCCTTTGCCATATTAGGGAAATTCTCTCCAATGATTCTCTCCAATAGACCTTCTGCTCCCCTCTCTGTTTCTTCTTCTTCTGAAATCCCAATTATTCTAATGTTGTTTCGTCTTATGGTGTCACTTATCTCTCGAATTCTCCCCTCATGGTCCAGTAGCTGTCTTTTTGCTCTTTTGCTCGGCTTCCTTATTCTCTGTCATTTGGTCTTCTATATCACTAATTATTTCTTCTGCCTCATTTATCCTAGCAGTGAGAGCCTCCATTTTTGATTGCACCTCATTAATAGCTTTTTTGATTTCAACTTGGTTAGATTTTAGTTCTTTAATTTCTCCAGAAAGGGCTTTAATATCTCCAGAGAGGGTTTATCTAATATCTTCCATGCCTTTTTTGAGCCCGGCTAGAATGTTCAGAATCGTCATTCTGAACTCTTGATCTGACATATTACCCATGTCTGTGTTGATTAGGTCCCTAGCCTTCGGTACTGTCTCTTGTTCTTTTGTTTGTGGTGATTTTTTCCGCCTTGTCATTTTGTCCAGATAAGAGGATATGAAGGAGCAAATAAACTACTAAAAGGGTGGCAAAGACCCCAGAAAAATGCGCTGTAACCAAATGAGAAGAGACCCCAAATTGTGGGGGGGAGAAAGGGGATAAAAACAGGTTCTGGGAAAAAAAAAAGAAAAAAAAAAAAAGAAAAAAAAAATTTTAAAAATAAAACAAATACAAAAATATAAAAAAGAAAGAAAAAATATATATATTTAGATGAACTAGTCAAAAAATGTTAAAAAAGAAAAGGGTAAAAGTTTTAAAAAATTTAGCAGAAGAAGAAAAAAGAAAAAAGAAAAAAAATTGAAAAAAGAAAAAAAATTGAAAAAAGAAAAAAAATTGAAGTAGCCGCAAGACTAAAGAATCATGGGGAGAAAGCCATGAGTTCCGTGCTTTGCTTTCTCCTCCTCTGGAATTGCTCTGCTGTCTTAGGAATTGAATCTGCTTTCTCCTTGATAGATGAACTTCGTCCTGGCTGGATATTTTGTTGATCTTCTGGGGGAGGGGCCTGTTGTAGTGACTCTCAAGTGTCTTTGCCCGAGGCGGGATTGCACCGCCCTTACTGGCGGCCGGACTAAGTAATCGGCTCAGGTTCGCTTTTGGGAGCTTCTGTTCCCTGAACGCTTTCCGTAGAGTTCCGGAACACGGGAATGAAAATGGTGGCCTCCCAGTCTCCGGCCCGGAGGAGCCGAGAGCCTGGGGCCCCACTCCTCAGTGCGCCCCCAGAGGACAGCACCCAATCACTCCCGTATCCCCAGCCTCTAGCCGCGCTCCGAGCTCACCCAGCCCGCGACCAGTTCAAGGTAACCCCGAGCTGAGAGTTCAGTCCTCGGCTCTGTCTCTGCAGACGGCTTCTCCGTTCTGATACCTGCGAGCTCTCCGACACTCTGACTCCCCCAATCCTTCTGTGACCCTGCGGGGCCTGGGGCCACGCTGGCCCCGCGTGGGCTTCACCCCGGTTTAGCCCCTGGAGCAATGTCCCTCAGTGGAACAGACTTTTAAAAGTCCTGATTTTGTGCTCCGTTCCTCCGCCGCTTGCCGGGAGCCGGCCCCTCCTCCCGTGGTCTATCTTCCCGTCGTTTTAGATTCACTTCTCCGCCAGTCCTACCTTTCAGAAAGTGGTTGATTTTCTGTTTCTAGAGTTGCTGTTCTTCTTCTCTTCGCTCTCCCATTGGATTTGTAGGTGTTTGCAATGTTTAGATAAGCTATCGAGCTGATCTCCTGCTACCTGATGTAGTCTCAGGCTGCTACTTCTCTGCCATCTTGACTCCTCCCCCTCCCTCAATGCTGCTTTAATCAGCTTATTATTATAATCCTGTTGGATGCCCATTTAACTGAATCCATTTTGACTTCAGGGTTGAGATTTGTCTCTAATTTTGAAGTTTTGAATTTGTTGAGGTTTCTGTTTTTTACCCCAGGATTTTCACTGTGAACCATACAATACAGAATAGATTTTCCCAATTCTATTTGCTTTAGAGAACCAAACTGTCAAGAACCAAACTTCACCACAAAGAGCACATAGTTTCCTTTGTTTGACGTTACTGACATATGCTTATTTATCTTTATCGTTCAATAGAGTCTATAAAGATGCTCAATAAAAATACCCATTATTCCCTTGGAGAATTTCTTCTAAGTAGAAAGAAAATGCAAAACTGAAAAATCCAACATTAAGTGATCTGTAGATACCATCGAATCTTTTGGTAGGTTGCCTCCCCCTCCCCCATAGCTTTGTTATATCAAA
Organism: Meles meles; assembly: GCF_922984935.1. Classification (NCBI taxonomy): domain Eukaryota; kingdom Metazoa; phylum Chordata; class Mammalia; order Carnivora; family Mustelidae; genus Meles; species Meles meles. Next base: position 45,201 of record NW_025721439.1, read on the forward strand.
GAATCAAAGCCAAACCAACGACCCTACCCCACAGAGAGCGACAATCCTACCCAGCGAGGCAGGTCCCCGAGGCGAGACACTTTCCTGATGGCGAGCGAGGCCCCTCCCTCCCCGACGACGGGCGAGGCCGCTCTGGGCGCAGCCCGCTCCACCCCCCCCCCAAGCTCTTTCGTGACACGGGGCCCCTTCCCGACCGTGAGGCATCTCGCTGGCGGCAACGACCCTCCCCGGCCATGAGCGACAACCCTACCTGGGGAGCCCGCTCCCTGGGGGCGCCACTCCTTCCCGGCAGCCACGACCCTCCCCGGTGGCGAGGCCATTCCTCGGGGCGAAACTGATCCCCGGCGGCAAGGCCCGTTCCCGACCACGACGCTGGCCCCGATGACTACCCTACCTGACAAAGACCCTTCCCGGTGGCGCTGCTCTCTGACGCGGCCGCTCCCCGTCGACGCTGCCACTCCTGACCAAGAGGCCGCTCCGGAGGAAGAGGCCGCTCCCCAGCGACTAAGCAGCTCTGGACAATGCTGCCGCTCCCGACGACGACGCCACTCCTGATGACAGGCCGCTCCCAGACGAGGAGGCCACTGCCAGGCGACACTACCGCTCCCCAGCGATGCTGCCCTTCCCGACGACGAGGCTGCTCCCCGGCGATGCTGCCCCACTGGTCCATGATGCTTCTCCCGAAGACCACCACGCTCCCGACCCTCAGGACGCTCTGGACACAGACTCCTCCCAGCCGCACAGACTAACCTTTATAGAGGCGGTCGAGCCCGCCCCACACACCGGCGGCCAATGAGATTGCAATACACAGGGAATACTTAGAATTTCTTCTAAGTAAAAAGAAAATGCAAAACTGAAAAATCCAACATTAAGTGATCTGTAGATACCAATGAATCTTTCGGTAGGTTGCCTCCCCCTCCCCCATAGCTTTGTTATATCAAAGAATCAAAGCCAAACCAATGTTACTTATTTAAGAAGCAAAACCTAGTGCGCCTGGGTAGCTCATGTGGTTAATCGACTGCCTTTGGCTCAGGTCATGATCCTGTTGTCCCGGAATCAAGCCCCGCATCGGGCTCCCAGCTCCATGGGGAGTCTCCTCCTCCTTCTGACTTTCTCCCCTCTCATGCTCTCTCTCTCTCACTCTCTCAAATAAATGAATATATTTTTTAAAAGAGGAAGCAAAACCTACAATTATCATTAACATAAAATGTACTTGATCAAAATATAAATACCAAAGACAAAATTAAAAGGGGTGTGCAATTGGGAAGTAACTGAGATGAAGGACTAGGTCTACACACAGCTGTACTAAATTCCATTAAAAAAAAAATCCTAGAGGAGCCAAAAAGCAAATTGTTTCAATAAAGAACAGCGGACTCCAGCTAGTGACGCATCCTAGTTCAAAGAAAGAAGAACTTAATATCCACTTTGCAAAATCCTTTCTTGTTCCACGTAAGATCATTCACTGCCTCAAAGTAATTTGCTAGGTGGGGCGGGTCGATAGGGCCATTGTGAATTGGCACTTAGGCAAGACACTTGGCTCTGCCACTCAGACGAAGGCCACTTGAATGTTGCCAGAACAGCAGACCTGATGTTTCTGGTTTCCTACCACATGGTACAGCTATAAACGGGTAGCAGTGAGTTAGATGAAACATGTTTTATAGGCTAGTTCCATTTGGCCCTGTTTATAGAGAACAGTCACAGGAATATTATAGGAGAAAATGCTTGAAATAGATTATATTTAATGCATGGTATCTATGACAGCTAGAGTTACTGATTACAAAACACATCAGCCTAAAATAAATAGCAGCTTATTCAAATGCCTTAATATGTTTATCTTCTAATCATACACTATATTGATGGTTGACAAATTAGTTGCTGCATGCTGAAAGTCGCTATGCATCAGATAGGCACAGTCCAATTATATCAAATCTCCAATATGCTTTAAAGAAAAATAATATAAAATTTGGAACAAAACACAAGTCTGTAATTCTAAAAACTCTTTCAAATGATGGTAGCAAGATGTATTCACAACTAAAATGCAGTTTCTGTTCATAAAAATAATAATTGTATTTAACCATTTTAGTAAGGTAAAATTATCTGCCAAAGTATCCATATTCAGTAATGGAGCTCAAAGGTCCTCTTAATCAGAATAAAATCTTATGAAACAAAGAGTTTCAAATAATTGGCAAGATACACTTTCTAAGAAATTTCTTACATTTTTAAATCTCAAGTAATGAAGAAGTTGGGATTTAAAGGGATTTAAAGAGAAACTATAATGTCAGTAAAAGCAAAGAATTTTCAGATGTCTCAGACAAATAAGGTAAAGGTATGTATCACAGAAGTATAAAAAAAATATATTTAGGACTTACTAGTTGATAATTTGAAATTTAATAGTGCTGCTTTTAACCTTTAAGCATCCCAACTGCAATATAAAGTTTGTTCTATTTTATACATTAATATTGAGAGATTACAAACTTGTTAGCTGGAAACTAAACATAACCTTCCAAGAAAACCACTTTCATGACTGAAAATTAACCTATTATTTAAGAGTACAAAGGCATAATACTTACTTGAAAGTTTTGGAGAACGGTAAGCTACAGTAAACACTAATGGGCCAAGTACTGAGGACCTTACTAGGAAAATATGAGAGAAAACCTGTTTTGTTTACTATTCACCATTACAGACCTGAAATTTACTTTATCTTTCAGTTTAAAAAAAGTACAAATTAATGCTGCTAAGGAAAAAAAAAAGAAGAATGAGGAAGGAAAGATGGATTAAAAATAACTGAACATTTAATAAAAGGCTTCTATGGTTTTGTTTCCTCTCTATACACCCTTTGGTTGCTTCAAATAACCTGAAGATACAAGCTTTTAGATATTTTATACCCAGATCTCACTAATTGATGAGGGTTTTAATGGAAAGTGAAAATTCCCCATTTACGAAGATGACAAACTCGTTTGTTAAAAAAATTTAAAAAATTCATCTGGCTATGTTTGGTACGTGACTCCATAGGTAGTCTTAATTCTTTGTTAAACTATTGGCAATCTCAACAATAATACTGAATGATAGAGGTATCATGTATGTATACACAACTAACTGATTGTATTGGGGACTTTCAATTTTTTTGAATAACCAAACTGTGGATTATTTAATAACTATTAAAGTCCATATACACTATGGAGTATTATGCCTCCATCAGAAAGGATGAATACCCAAATTTTGTAGCAACATGGACGGGACTGGAAGAGATTATGCTGAGGGAAATAAGTCAAGCAGAGAGAGTCAAGTATCATATGGTTTCACTTATTTGTGGAGCATAACAAATAACATGGAGGACATGGGGAGACGGAGAGGAGAAGGGGGTTGTGGGAAATTGGAAGGGGAGATGAATCAGGAGAGACTCTGAAAAACAAACGGAGGGTTTTGAAGGGGCGGGGGGGGTAGGTGTTTGGGGAACCAGGTGGTGGGTAATAGGGAGGGCATGTATTGCATGGAGCACTGGGTGTGGTGCAAAAACAATGCATACTGTTAAGCTGAAAAGAAATTTAAAAAAAAAAAAGTGAAAATAAAACCACAGCATTGTGATCACTGTGATATAGAGCTGACTGCATGGATATGAATCACTTTGAAATATAAAGTTCAGGTCATAAAATTTGTTAAATTTCAGGTAAAATGATCAAAACATATGTAGTTTCTGCCATCTCACCATCGATGGTGAGAAGGCATCCGAGTCAGGTCCTCCCGAAAAGCCTGGGTGGACTTTGTGAAGGGCAGGCTTTATGGCCTCTAGTCCCCGAGAGGCATGGATGTCAGTCCACAACTAGTTGGCCATGTTCCCAAGCATTACATCCCGCAGTCATGGCTGTGGAAAGCGTCGTCTTATATAATCATCATTCTGCTGAGCCCCGCCTTGGAAGACAAGGACCCAAGGCTGCATCTGGGCAAATGATAACAGTGATCCTAATATCTAACATGCATCACCTGTTTGCTGCGTGCAGGCATCCTTTGCAACACTTTGTGTGTGTTATCTCACATAATCTTCCAACAGGCCACAGGACACTGGTGCCAGTAAGGAAACTGAGGCACCGAGCTGGGATAGAGATTGTGTCAGGTACGTAGTCGAAGCTGTGGAAAGAGCAGAGAAGGAGCCTTGTTGGGTCTGTTTTAAAGTTGGTTCCAAATTTCTATGGAGGCGCTTTCTGCTGACAAGATGGAAAACAATGGCATCCTTCCTGCAACCTGACCTCAGTGTCACACTTGGCTCCATCTCAGTCCGTGAAAGTAGTCATGATCCCTCTTTAGTGAAACTCCCTGCGATGATCTAGTCTACACAGTGATGCAAGACAAAGAAGCCATATCTGCAATGGACAAAAATTGCTCTGCATCATAAAGCATGACTTTAATAAGCTCTAAGTGCTTTATGTGCATAATTTACAATGGACACTTTCTAATAATGCCATTTGAGCAGTGAATTCCCTTGCAATTTTTTTTTTTATTTATTTGACAGACAGAGATCACAAATAGGCAGAGAGGCTGGCAAAGAGAGGAGGAAGCAGGCTCCCTGCTGAGCAGAGAGCCTGATGTTGAGCTTGATCCCAGGACCCTGGGATCATGACCTGAGAAGAAGGCAGAGGCCCTAACTCACTGAGCCACCCAGGTGCCCTCCCTTGCAAAATTTTTAAGGCCTAATTTTTATCAGAGAAATTATTTTCCTTTTAGCAAATGGCCTCTCAATGAGAAGAGATGTCTATACCATTATTTGACACCGGGGACATAATATTGTTCTAAAAAATGAATTCTAGAAGGGGAAGGGCAGGAAGACACAGAAAAAAGACTTTAAGTGACTTGCACACAGTGACTGCTTAAAGATTCTTTTGGCTACAGCAAGAAACATGCTTCCTATTGGTACTCTAGGCAATCACATCTCAGGCTGTCCACTGCCCACTTAGTCAGCCTTAACACCAAGTGGCATTGTATCTTATTTACCTATTGAAATAAAGCCTCTGTTAATGGAAACTAATTGGGAAAATCAACATCATTTGAACAGCTGTAGACTGTGTGTATTTTATCATGACATTGGACAAAGCCAAAGGGAAAAGCAGATGCCTCATATAGGAGGTCAAGGCCTGCCATGGCTGGGCTGTGATGTGGACGAGTGACAAGTGAGGTGGGAGAGCCACCAAAGAGAAAGAAAATCCTCCCAGATTCCCCGTGCAGGAAGAGAGAAGCTCTCCACCCTCCCATAGCATAACTAGTATGTTATCCAAGCTAATTTCAATACACTGGAATCCCTGAAATCAAATTCCAAACAGTTGGACTAAAGAGAAGATTCCAACCCTTATGAGAACTCATAACGGTGAATTCTGAGGTGATTTTCACCTTTTGAGGTAAGTGTTTCCACCTGTTCTGTACCATAGCATGCATATTACCATACCGTACCTGAAAATTGCATAGATTCTGAGGCCACCCACCAATAAATCAATTCCTGCTAAACAAGACACTGACAAATGATTGTTACAGAAAGAGAGCAGCGGGAACCTGAAGAGGGTCTCAACCTGGTCCCTTCCCCTCCCCTACAGGCCATGTGATCTTCAACCTCCCAATGAAGACCTCTGAGGCCTGGTTTCAGATTTTCAAATAATACTTATTTTGTAATGGCTGCTCCATCTGAGTCAGGTCTGGCTTATCTGCCACAAGTTCCATCAAATGAATTCATGACACAAAAATATTCTGACGTAAATTCATCAAAAAAACCTTTCTCTCAGATAGACTGCATTTCACAGCCCCTTTGGTTAGCAAAGACCATTCACTGACTCCAATAGAAAGGGTAGAGATGGATCTCACGTGTGAAAAGGACATGTATTTTTGGGGATCTGAGGATGGACTATTAAGAGTTGAATTGTGGCCCACAAAAACTCATCAGTGATATGACATAGGGGTGAAGGACCAACACTGTGAAGGAGGAACAGATGAGCCCAGGATGGGGCAAGAGACAACGTAGCACATATCCTGCACCCAAGGAAGGCCCAGGGACATTCCATATGGATAACAGAGAGCAACACTTGCCTGGCTTGGGGAGGGAACCATATCTCCAGGACAACCTCACTCAAATACAGATCCTTGCTCCCAAGTTGTAACAGCCCACTGGCAAAACATCTTTGGTTTCCCATCAGAAAGCAGGCTCACTTCATCAAGATCAAAAGCTTCTGCACAGCAAAGGAAACAGTCAACAAAAACAAAGAGGCAACCCACGGAATGGGAGAAGATATTTGCAAATGACAGTACAGACTAAGGTTGATATCCACGATCTATAAAGAACTTCTCAAACTCAACACACACAAAACTGATAATCCTATCAAAAAATGGGCAGAAGATATGAACAGACACTTCTCCAATGAAGATATACAAATGGCTATCAGACACATGGCAAAATGTTCATCATCACTAGCCATCATGGAGATTCAAATTAAAACCACATTGAGATACCACCTTATACCAGTTAGAATGGTAAAAATTAGCAAGACAGGAAACAACGTGTGTTGGAGAGGATGTGGAGAAAGGGGAACCCTCTTCCACTGTTGGTGGGAATGCAAGTTGGTGCACCACTTTGGAGAACAGTGTGGAGATTACTCAAGAAATTACAGATAGAGCTACCCTATGGCCCTGCAATTGTACTGCTGGGTATTTACCCCAAAGATACAGATGTCGTAAAAAGAAGGGCCATCTGTACCCCAATGTTTATAGCAGCAATGGCCATGGTGGCCAAACTGTGGAAAGAACCAAGATGTCCTTCAATGGACAAATGGATAAGGAAGATGTGGTCCATATACACGATGGTGTATTATGCCCCCATCAGAAAGGATGAATACCCAACTTTTGTAGCAACGTGGACAGGACTGGAAGAGATTATGCTGAGGGAAATAAGTCAAGCAGAGAGAGTCAAGTATCATATGGTTTCACTTATTTGTGGAGCATACAAATAACATGGAGGACAGAGGGAGATGGAGAGGAGAAGGGGGTTGAAGGAAATTGGAAGGGGAGATGAACCGTGAGTGACTATGGACTCTGAAATTCAATCTGAGGATTTTGAAGGGGCGGGGGTGGGAGGTTGGGGGATCCAGGTGGTGGGTATTAGGGAGGACATGTATTGCATGGAGCACTTGGTGTGGTACAATAACAATTAATTCTATTATGCTGAAAATAAATTAAAAAAAAAAGAAAGAAAAGAAAGCAGGTCCATGGGGTTGGGGAGGAAGTAGCAGGGAAGCCACGGAGTATGCCAAGGGAACAGAACAGCCATGCCTCTGACAAATCTTCAGAAGGGTCCATGATCCATGGACAACTCTCCTTAGGTCTCTCACCTGGCTTATTGCTGCAGCTGACAGAATCCTATATTTTGGGTGAGTTTATCCAGATTTATCAGCAGTTACATCCACATCTCATTTGAGTCAGGTCTGAGTTGGTTTATCTATGGCCATGGGGCCTCCTGGAGTGTGAAACTCTCCCAATTTCTACCTGATAATGGACATGGTTACCAGGCAGAATGGTCAGGCCTGAGCAGGAAAGAGACACACCACATGGCCAGGCACAGTAACAAGGGGACAAGAGACCCCACAAGCCCTGAGTGGCAGCCCAGCCTGGTGTGAACAGCACGGAACCCAGGTACATGGTGTGTGGGTGGTGAGGTCATCATTCCCATGTGTATTGGACCCTAGGACGGTCCGTCAGCAGGGAGAAGGATATCAGCAACTGCAGCAGGAGAGTGAGGCCCTGTGCAGGGAAAACTCATAAAGACAGGATAGCACCAGAAGGGCAGATATCCTGCAGATCACAAGGACGGACTCAGGGGCCAGAATCAGAAACACACATACACACACACACACACACACACACACACACACACGCACACACATGCACACACACACAAAACAAATACAGGTACGAGTACTGGGCTCAGGATCAAGGCAGAATTCCAGGTAGGCAGAGGGCCAGGCTGCTAGAGGCTAAACTGCAGAGCACAGAGCTCAGGTACTCCTGGCCCAGCCAGGCTCGTCCTGGTGAAAGCACACAGGACTGGGCCAACAGGCCGGGTGTGGGAAGAGTGACTCCCCATGGTGGGAACTGAGAGACATCAGGGCCTTGCAAATACACCCAGTCCTGATGGTGAGAACCAACAGCTCCAGAGATACTTTTTTCTTTAAAATAAAACAGTTAAGGATGTTTCAAAAATCATATAAGGAAGCAAGCAGAAATAAGAAATTTAAGTTATGTTTCTTTCCCTAGAAGAAATCTATTATCAGCACTTTTATACATAAGCTTCCATGTTTCTCCTTTGTATACATCTATATTTGTTGGGTTTAACATATATTTACATATGAAATTTACTCCTGAAATATATTTATACTAATGGACTATTTGATGAGCAGGTGTTTTTTTTTTTTTTTTTTTTTTTTTTTACTTAACAATATAATGTGAATTTCCCATGTTAATCAGTATAAATCAATATCATCATTTTAAGTAATTGTTATAGTACTTGTGTTATATTCCTACCATACATTATGTTATGTTATATTCCTACCATATAACTTATGTTCTATTCCTCCACTGGTAGACAGGAATGTTTTCCATCTTTTAAGTATAAAAACAGAAGCTTTGGATCTTGATGGAGTCCCAAAAGTTCTGCACGACGAAGGAAATAGTCAACTAAACTAAGAGACAGTCCATGGAGTGGGAGAAGATATTTGCAAATGGTATTGCAGATAAAGGGATGGTATCCAAAAATCTTTAAAGAACTTCTCAAACTCAACCCCCAAAAAACAAATAATTGCGTCAAAAAATGGGCAGAAGACATGAACAGACACTTCTCCAATGAAGACTTGCAAATAGCTAGCAGACACATGAAAAAATGTTCAACATCACGAGCCATCAGGGAATTTCAAATCAAAACCCCATTGGGATACCACCTTATACCAGTTAGAATGGCAAAAAGTAACAAGACAGTAAACAACAAGTGTTGGAAAGGACGAGAAGAAAGGGAAATCCTCTTCCACTGTTGGTGGGAATGCAAGTTGGTGCAGCCACTTTGGAAAACAACGTGGAGATTCCTCAAAAAGTTAAAAATAGAGCTGTTTTATGAACCAGCAATTGAACTATTGGGTATTTACCCCAAAGATACAGATGTAGTGAAAAGAAGGGCCACATGCACCCCAATGTTCAGAGCAGCAATGGATATAATTGCCAAACCATGGAAAGAACCAAGATGCTCTTTAACAGATGAAGGGATAAAGATGATATGGTACATATATACTGTGGAGTATTATGCCTCCCTCAGAAAGGATGGATACCCAGCTTTTCTATCAACATGGATGGGACTGGAGGGGATTATGCTAAGTGAAATAAGTGAAGCAGAGAAAGAGAATTATCCTTTGTTTTCACTCATATATGGAAGGTAAGGAAGAGCATGGAGGACATTATGGCAAGGAAGAGAAATCTGAATGGGGGAGGATCAGAGCAGGAGATGAACCATGAGAGACTCTGGACTCCAGGAAACAAACTGAGGGTTACAGAAAGGAGAGTTTTGGAGGGATGGGGTAGCCCAGTGATGGCTATTAAGGAGGGCATGTGTTGTAATGAACACTGGGTGTTATACCCAATTAATGAATCATTGAACACTACACCAAAAGTTAATGATTGAATGTATGGTGACTAACATAACATTTTTAAAAAGATGCTTTTTAGCATTAAATTAATACATGTATAAGCAGTACTGCACTGACTATCCTTGCTTGTATTGGATATTTCCTTAACCTAAGCTCCTAAAAATGAAATCATCACATCCAAGTTCTTTTCAGGTTGTTACCAATCTCCCAGTGAAGCTTCAGGCTGCAGCCCTCACCTCATGAATATTCATGTGAGGTATAATGTTTCCCAATAGTTCTGAGACCTCAAGGGCATCTGTCACATGGAAGTCCATCTGTTTAGACCATCTGTATGGTGTGCCTCTGGCTCTCAATCCCTCAGGAAGACAGATTTACAAACCGACAGAGGCCAGATCTTTGGAAACATGCAGATAATGTCTTGAGAAAATGTGTGCGTATTTGCTGATAAAATTGACAATTCTTTTCTCATTCTTATTTCCACATGAAAAATCTTTTCCTTATTATTTGTTAATACTCCATTCAAACCATTTTTCACAATTCATATCAATGGACCACCAAAAAATAAAATCCAAAAATATACAGAAATGCTTTGCAAGAAACAGTGATATGGCCTTCACTATTTGAATTTAGGCAGACTTAACAGTCCCAGACTTATAAAACACATAGGCCCTGAATCATGTTTATGAGCAGAAAAGCCATGTGGTTGCTTTGTATCTAGATTAGAACCATGGCACATGTCACATGCAGATGTGGCCTGTAATCAAGGTGGGGTCCCCCTGCACATAAGCACATTTACTGGGAGGCAGTGTTCTCCTTACAACAGTATCTCACCAATCAGTATCTCAGAGAAGAGAACACAGCACTTGAGGAATATGCAAACACAGGAAATAAATTTAGACTTTCAAAAAATATATCTCATCAAGTCACAAAGACTGTGTTACCAACAGGCATATTTCTATACATATGGGAAGGTGAGTAAGAACCAGGAGAGACAAGGAGCTAAGATATCAGACCAGATAAGTAGGCACCATAAAGTCCCTGAACTCCCTTAGTTCTGGTGGTAGCCCCACCCCTGACTACAGCAAGCTTTCACCCACCCACTGGGATGGGACACCTGGGTGGCTCAGTTCATCAAGCATCTGCTTTTGGCTCAGGTCATGATCCCAGGACACTGGGACCGAACACTGCATGGGGCTCCTTGCTCATCAGGGAGCCTGCTTCTCCCTATTCCTCTGCCCCAGCATGCACGCTCTCTCTCTCATTCTCATTCTATCTCTCTCTCTCTCAAATAAGTAAATAAACTTTAAAAAATTTAATTGTGTTTACCCTATAATTGGTCACAACCCCTTTTCTTTCCTGAATGAAAACCTATCACAAGCTCTTAGGACACCAATGTTTCATGAATCATAAGCTGATCGAAATGGGACATATGAGCCCACAAGAAGCAAAGCAATCTACAATAACTAGAAATGTAATGGTAAACTGGCTCTTGATTAAAAAAAAAAGAAGAAGAAATAGATGAAAGAAAAGGAAAGATAAGACAAGAAAAGAAAGACAAGACAAGAAAAGTCTGATTTGCAGTTTCTGCCAATTTCCATGGTGTAACTGTTCCCACTATGACTGATTTGGAAAAAGGCTGTGTTTAAGCACCCTGGGCTATTTATTGAAAGTTCAGTGTGTTTCTGCCATCTGAAATAGCAAGTAAACATGATCATAATATAAACAAAAAGGTTCAAAACACTACCATTGTTGATCATGCCCACTTGCTACCTGGAGATCCGTACACACACAGATGCACAGCCTGCAGAGAAGGTGACTCAAATGTCGCAATGGGATTTTCTTTAGTAATAAGTAGTATAGTATCAGGTATATGAAGGAAAGAAGGGCATTTAAGACAAGAGAACCCATGTTAGTCTCAGAGGTTTGAAAGCACCTGGCTCATAGTGATCTATGAAGAATACCTCTTCCTATCAAGTTATTGACATAGCAGACTTGTACTCGCAGCCTTGGGTCAACCGCCACCATTCACTTTGAATGAATAATGAAGTTGGATCCAGCCACCCTCCAGATGGGAGATATCACATCACACACACACACACACACACACACACACACACACACACACACACAGGCACACAGGCAACCCAGTTCATCTGTCCAAAGAGCTCTGAATTCCAGAAGTGCTTCTTTCTGGGAGGGAAAGCCTATAAAAGGGGCACTGAGAGAAAAGTGTTAATGACATTGGTCAATGAGAAAAAAGAGGAGCAGGAAACAATCAGACAGTTTCCAGAGAGGACAATGCTACAGTTCTGCCCCAAATCGAAATCATTTCCCTCTTTAGCTCAGAGGCAGGAACTCAGCAGGTTGTCATTCCTTGGCCCTTCCATCCCCTCCCTTTACCTGAAGCACAGGTAAGGTGACATGGAGCAGATGGAAGCCAACCTTTCCACTGACAAGCAAGCATGCCTTGGATGTTCCCAGTAATACCTACTGGTGAGGATCACCAACATCTTGTCAACTTGTCAAGCCTGGGAAACTTCTACTCCTGGTGATGGGGGATTTAAAAATTACCATTCCTGGGTCGCCTGGGTGGCTCAGTGGTTTAAGCCGCTGCCTTCATCTCGGGTCATGATCTCAGGGTCCTGGGATCGAGTCCCGCATCGGGCTCTCTGCTTGGTGGGGAGCCTGCTTCCCTCTTAATCTCTCTGCCTGCCTCTCTGCCTACTTGTGATCTCTGTCTGTCAAATAAATAAATAAAAATCTTTAAATTTTTTTTTAAAAATTGCCATTCCTCATTTCAGCATCACATTCCAGATTCAAACTTTGATGTCCTCCATTCAGAGAAACTGAACTTCTCAAAACATATTGCATGGCAATTTCCCCCCTAACAGACACACAAGCTTGATGCAATTTAGGAGCAAACAGTATAGCCTTCCTATTAAAAGGACAAAAATATTCTTGACCTGTGCTCTTTTTAATTAGGAATGAGCGATCCACATTATCAGACCAGTCCAAAGAGATTTTCCCATTGACACAGCTTCATGGGTCACACAGCACTCAGCTTCCCCAAGCCTCCAGAGATGGGGTCACTTACTACACGAGATGTTCATGCACCAGAATCAGAATTAAAAGAGCATATGGCAGAAGAAATCTGCTTGCAGAGGACAAAAATAAAAGTAATATTGCAGGGGAATTGGTACAAATTAGGGAGGCCATTAGAGGGGCTGTGGACAGAGTGATGCCATGAGACCCAGTTGGGTGTGCTAGCCCAGGAAGGAAGCTGCATACAGGAAGTTCAGAGCACGCTTGCCTTCTTTCTGCCTACAACTTGAAACACAAATATCTTGTCCCTGCCTCTGTCCATGGCTCTTGCAACTGTTTAGCCAACAAGCCTCCTTGCTTTGAAGAATTAATCATTTTAACTAGGATTGAAAGATAATTAAAAAAAGGATAAGCAGCCAGTTTAACCTTTCACCTTAACTTATATTTCAGTTGCTTTGGCTTCAGAGAAGATTTCCTTAAAGTCTCCCTCATCATGACTCATGGGTCATAGAATCAGGCGCTCATAGGTACTCCCTATAAGCAGGAAGAATGGTCATGCTAATGGGTCCTCATTCATTAAAGGCAGGTTTAGTGGCTTCACAAAGGATACCCCCAAGCCTTGGGACACCTTGTAGCAATCAAAGCAGCCAGAAAACTCTCTGATTGCCATTTCCTGTCAACTTTGGCTCCAGTTGGACACTCGGTTGGAGCTCTGGGCTGTGACACCTGTACGCATTCATCTGCTCTAGCTAAGGAGACTTAGTTACTAAAGCTGAGACTCTTGGTCCAGTGTTCTCAGGCAAAGAAAACCTACTTCGTGGTGCCCACTACAGTTCAAGTTCTTGACTATGCCCTCACAGAGTCAGCTAGCTACCACAGGGGGGATGGAACCCAGCACAAACCCAGTGTTACTATCTAAAAAATGCTTATGCTTAATTAACCACACATCCCCAACATCTTGGCCTTCTGAAGACCTCCTCACTTTGAATCTTGGCTGGCATGGTGAATAAAACATGGCTGAAACACTCTTGCATGACTTCTGGGGTTGGGGTGCAAATTTCTGCCTTTCTCTCTAGAAAGCCTTGTTCTGGAGAAAGGAGGCCAGGTGCCACGTTGCAAGGAAGCCCAAACTAGCATGTAGAGAAGCAGTGTGGATGTGCCAAGCACCTGTGGCTGCTCTAGCTACCGCGTGGAATGCCAGATGTTAGCGAAGTAGCCCACCAAGGAACCCTATCAGTCAAACTTCCAGATAAACTCCAGTTCCACTCATCATCTGACTGATAGCACATGAGGGACTAGGGGACAACTGCCTGACTGAACTCAGCCAAGCCACAGAGCTGGGAGACACAATCATATATGGTTGTTTTAAACCAGAAAGTTGTGGGGAGAGATAAACCACCCACGCTCCACTCCCATTTCAAGTCCAAGTTTAGAAACACTACCTTAGATTCCAGAGACAAGTGTACTTGCCCACCGAATGGGGAACTTCCTTCATTTATGGCAGAAGGTAAGGCTATGTCGTTGAAGGCAGGGAATGTAGGTGAAAGGCACCATCATTACCTGAGTAACAAGAAAACACCAGTAACCACAGTTCTCCTACACATTCCCTCCATCCTAAGTTTGCATGAGTTTCCCTTTACCCAGAATACTTTCTTCCAAATTCCTGCCTGAAAACTCCTTCCTCATCATTAAAGTTGTTACATTCATGCTTCCTCCTCCAAGAAGCCTTCCTGGCCCTTTCAGAAGGCCTAAACTCTGCCTTGCTACCAGCTTCATTAGACTTCCTGTCACTGTGTCCTGACAGGTCTTTGCATTTTTACCACTCATCCAGGGGGGACCCCGAGGGCACAGCAGTCTCTGTATTAGCTAGTTAGGGCTGCTGTAACAAAGCACCACAGACTGGGGGCTTCAATAACATATTTACTCTCTAACAGTTCTGGAGACCATAAGTCTGAGACCCAGCTGTCTGCAGAGTTGGTTCCTTCTGAGGCCACCAGGGAGAATGTGGTCCAGCCTCTCCTCTTGGCTTGTGGACAGGTACGTTTTCCTTGTTTCTGTACTTGGGCTTCCCTCTCTGTGAGTCTGTCCAAAAGTTCTCTTCTTATGAGGACAGCAGTCAGATTGGACTCGGGCCAACCTTCATGACTTCACTTTAACTTGATTACTTTTTAGGACCCTCTCCCCAAATATGGTCCCATTCTGAGGTACTGGGAGTTAGGACTTCAACATCTGAATTTTTCTGGAAGGAGGGGACCCAGTTATACATAACGTTATCTTATTCTTCTTTGCGTTTTCAGCTTTCAGCAAGTAGGCACTCTTAAAAGGGAGAGAAACAGAAGGGAAGGATAGAGAAAGAGGTGAGAGTTTGGGAAGAAGGGTGTGGGGATAGGTGAGGTGATGTTGGAAGGAAACTACCCCGTCAGAGTATCCCATGGCTTTGAAAAGCTGAATCCTAGTATACCCCAAATCTGGAGGACTGAGAGAAATAAGATAACAAAGAGTATCAAGAAGGCCAGCGGACAGGTGGTGGGTAAAGAGTGGGACAGGATATGAGAAGCATGTAAAGAATTAAGTATAAGTAAGAGAGACAAAAAAGATGCTAAGAATGTGAACAGAAAGAAGTTTCCAGTAACACTTACTACCAGGGTTACTTAAATAGCTGGCAGAGAAACAGACAAAAGCTAATGCTCCTATTCTGACATCAGAAGAATGGACAACACGAAATAGAAAAGAAGTAAGTGGGTGAGCACCTGACTGAAAGTAACCAAATTCTCTGTAAGCACACAAACATGCACAATTATATGCCCATGTAATCACAGCTCAAGTGTGTTATGCTATGAAAGGCTCACTGCATTTAATTGAAAATAATATCAAGAAATAGTCTTAATTCACTTTGCTTAACCACCCATGAAGAACTCCCATATTTAAAAATGCAATGAATCAGATAGGGAAACAAACAAACAAAAACCCCCAAAAAACAAAACAAAACAAAACAAAAAAACAACCCAGCTTCACCTCTGGCTTTAATTCTATCAGAGAAGATAAATCATTTTGCCTCTAACAATCCCTACCTAAGTAGATGTCTATGTATGTTTTATAAACATAGCACCAAGTAAATGTCTTGATGTCTAAATTTCCCTTCTCAACGTATTCAGGTTGTTTAAAAAACAAATGGTTAGGAAAACATCCCTACCCAAAGATATAAATGCATACTTTTCCGGAAAGGGCATCGATGCTGGAGCGCTAGGTGTACAGCTGTTTCTAAGTCAGTCTGTAACATGTTGCTTGGCTTCTTTGTAAACAACATATTTTTAAATGAAATCCTACAGCCTGCTGTGAAAAAAAATAATTCTATACGCAACTGTAGCACCACGTTGAGAGCACTGGAACATTCTCGACAATAAAACAGACTCCTCCCAGTTATCCCACTGTTAGGACATAAGGCACTGAATAGAATGCAGCATGTGTGTAGAACATTCTTCCAGCAAAAATAGGGGCCAGATGTCAAAGGTGGTGAGGAGTGGGGAGAAGACAGTGAATGTGCTTAGAAATTCATGGCTGGTCCTTATTAATGTGCCATCTATTCACCTGCTCCCTCCACATCAAGCAGCCTGGATTGGTGTTTAGACCTATAAACTGGTGTTGTCTGAGCAGTGGGCAGCTGGAAGCTTCTGCTCATCTTCTCTTGTCAGGGATGAATCAATCATCTTGAGTGATGTCAGTATCTGCCCAAATCATTTTATAGTAGAATAAATGGCAGATGGTGGTATTTTTGTAGTTAATTGGTTCCACCAAATACAGTTTTATCTCTTATAAAATGAAACCATTTGCAGCTTATAGGTGTACAGATATCATTAAACGCAGGCTACTGAACCTTTTTTATAAAAGGTAAAGCAAGATATGCTAACATGGGTTGACATTAAGCACAATAAGCCCAGAAAGCCTCATGTTTTTAATAAATACTTGCATTTCATAATGCTAAATATTTATGACTGACATGCCCTTCATATCAGGTTTGCAACAGAGGTCTTTGTTTTCATGCTCAGCCTCGTTTCTTCACATAGATCCTTCTAAACCTCCTGAAAACATTCCCACGACAAAAACAGCCCTTCTCTTTGCCTCTGAATTGTCTTTACAAGCATTTAGTCTTTACTTTTTTAAAAAATTTTATTTATTTATTTGACAGAGAGAGATCACAAGGAGGCAGAGAGGGAGGCAGAGAGAGAGGAGGAAGCAGGCTCTCGATCCCAGGACCCTGAGATCATGACCTGAGCCGAAGGCAGCGGCTTAATCCACTGAGCCACCCAGGCGCCCCTGGTCTTTACTTTGACAAGACTTCTTTCAGAGTAGATGGGCGCCAGCCACCAGAGGAGTCACCTTGAGGCACACACACACGCACAAAGGTTCACACATTCACACCCTGTCACACTCATGCACACGCACTCACACCCACAACACCAATCCCATTAACACAGGGATTTCTGTATCTCCACAAGGGTGGGGTCTGTCCAGATGTAAAAAAAGATGTAAAAATGCTTGTTTCAAAATGCT
>NW_025721440.1:0-62228 GCF_922984935.1 Meles meles
AACCAATGGAATATTATGCAACAGTTAAATGAATAAACTATTCCTATACATATGGATAAATAATTTACAAACTATATTGTATACAAAATATAAATTGCAGAAAGCAAAATACATTATCATACTTATAGAGCTCATTAACAAGCCAAACTAAGCCATATCATGCTTTATGTATTAACTATTATACATTATTTTTTTTAAATACTAGTTTCTCCTGAGATTAATAGCATTAGTAAATTCCAGAGCTGAGATTCCTAATCAGCACTCTTGTCTTTTGTGAATGTAAATCTAGAATTCAATTCATCAAGTCCCCAGGTTTTGCAGTTAAAATACTGTGGAAATTTGGAAAAGGTTCAGTTTACTCATACTCACTAAACAATCTTTAGAGCTTCAATAGTACTTGGTTAAGGGGATGAAGTATCCTAAAATGAAGGGACTAGATGGTATTAGTCTTACTACTTCATTTTGGGAAGTGAATAGACAATCATTTTTATGCAGTATTTCCATTTCTAGTCACTATGCATTTTGTCCATATTATATACCCATTAAGGATATTTGCTCAAAAACTAGGATTTTAGGGGCACCTGGATGGTTCAGTCAGTTAAGCATCCAACTCTTGATGTTGGCTCAGGTCATGATCTCAGGGTCCTGGGACTAAGCCCCATGTCAGGCTCTGCACTTCAATGGGGAGAGTCTGCTTCTCTCCCTCTCCCTTTGCCCCTCCTGCTGCTCACTATCTCTCTCTCTCTCAAAAAAAAAAAAAAAAAAAAAACCTTCAGGATTTTAATTTTACAAAATCTTTTCTGTTGTTTACCAATTTAACAAGGAAAGTCATAAGACCATAAATGATATCATCACTGTACATGGCTAATCTTGCAAAAGCTTTGCACTTGAAAGCAGGCATGTATGAGATCAATTGTAATAAAAAAAAAACTCATTCTCAAATGGATGCCTTTAATAACTGCACCTAGATGGATGTCTTAATTGACTTCATAGGTAAAATCCTTTCATGATGTATATCAAATCATCATGTAGTACAATTAAAATATATTACAATGTTACTTGTCAACTAGTCCTCCATAAAGCTGGATAAAAACAATTGTACCTAAACAACTTGAATCACGTTATAATATCTTAATGAGTTATATACAAGTAAAATTAACAGCCTTTTCTACATCTTCCTGAAACGTATTTCTATGAGTCCCAATCTTGCTGCAAAATACAAAGAATTTAGAAGAGCATAGTAAAAAAAATAGTCAAAATGATTCATTTTCGTATGTGGTAAAAAGCATCTTTTTTAAAAAACAAAGCTCATTAAGGCAGGGATTAACAACAACTATCTTTTTTTGAAAGATTTATTATTTCTTTATTTATTTTAAAGAGAGAGAGCATGTGTGAGATTGGGAAAGGGCAGAGTGAGAGAGAGAGAAACTCAAGCTGACACCAATTTGATGCAGAGCCTGATATGGGGCTCAGTCTCACAAACCTGAGATCATAACCGGAGTTGAAACCAGGAGTTAGACACTTAACCAACTGCACCACCCAGGCACCCCATAACTATCTTTTGACTTTAACCCTAACCTGTTCCCTTTCAGCAAGACACATGGGTAGTTCTATGCTTTCTCAGCATCACTGTATTTTTGAACTCATGTCTCCTGCTAGGGCATTCTGATACTATAATCCAAGAGGCAGAACTCCCATGTCATCAATACAGCTGCCAGCTCAGAGAACTTGCTCTTGACATCTTGTTCATTGACTTAGGAAATCCCATTTCAAAAGATGAAGAATGACGTTCCCTTAATCTTGCCTCAGAAATCAGTCAGTTTTTGAGTTTCTCATTTTCATGTTACCAAAAATCTTTGGTTACACTGTCCTCATTTCTGAACCTAGAATAAACACTCATGCAAACCCAGCATCCTCAACCCATCTGTTTCACCTTTAAATTTCAGGAAGCCTTTTAGTACCTTTCAACTGAAAATAATGTATCCTAGATATGGTTAGGAAGAAGTAAAGAAAGGCTCAGGAAATTTCCCAATTAAGTTCAGCTTTATTATTTTGCTTAAATAACTGTAAAACATTTCACCAGAAGTTCAAGGAAACATCCTATATATTAAGTACCTCCTGAAGAAAAAATTATATCTCTACTTTAAAAAAAATAACATGCATCAGTAACACTGCTACATTAAATTACTTAAATTAATGATAACTAAGCTATACCAGGAACTTGCATGGGTTTCATTCACTCACTTATTCATTCATTTATTCACTTATTCAACAAATACCTCTTGAGTGTCTATTACATGGTACATGGCAGGTCCAGTCTCTGGGGAAATAGCACAGAATAAGTAGCAAGACCAGTATTCTCATTGATTTTACCGTCTAATCCAGCAAAGGTGGCAACAAATAAATAAATAATGAAGAAACTATTAGCAAGAATGTTCTAGGTATTGATATAAAATTGCCGGGAAGCTATACTAGATGGGGAAATCAAGGAAAATATTTCCAA
Source organism: Meles meles (assembly GCF_922984935.1). Classification (NCBI taxonomy): domain Eukaryota; kingdom Metazoa; phylum Chordata; class Mammalia; order Carnivora; family Mustelidae; genus Meles; species Meles meles. Next base: position 2,504 of record NW_025721440.1, read on the forward strand.
GGAAGGGGAGGAAATGACTGGGAAACAGCACTGGGAAACACGGAATACATATTCACCTTTCCTACAGAGCCTGAGGCATGTTGGGTAGCAACAGAAAATTTTTTTTTCCTCCAAAAGCTTCCTGGGAAGGTAGTGTTATTGAACGACAGTCACATTTCAGTCAGGTTTTACAAGAAGGTAACGAGAAGAATCAGAAAACAGGCTAAGAGTATGTGAATTTTACTGAGGAGATCCTGAGTTCCCGGGAGCACAGAGGAAAAGGTTGAAACTGTGAGACTGATAATTTCTTTTTTCTTAAAAAATATTTTCCAAGGTTAATAAGTTATTTCTGAAGTAGTACCTGTTTATCACCTTACCTGTCTTTCCTTTTGCAATACACCAGAAGATTATCAAAAAGAAAAAACACCCGTTCTTGAATATTTCCAGAAGAAATTTTCAGCAAGACGCCACACATTAGCATCTCAGTGCAGATGTCAGTGATCTTGGATCCCTAGGTTAAAAAAAAGAAAAAGAGAGAGAGAGATATGATGTCTGATTACTTAACAGAAACTTTTGTGTGTAATTCTTTTTCTCATTAAAAGTCTGTTTTTATTTCAAGATACAATATACGGACAGAATAAAAGTTGAAACACCATAAATATTTATACACTGGATGGAGGTCTCTTTTCCTCCCAGACTCCTCCTCATCAGTCTCAGCAGATACAACTGTGGTTAGGAGACTCTGGGTCTTCTTTTAGCTTTCTTACACATGCAGGCATACATAAGCATGGATGATACATGTTACCTATGCTCTTTTACAAGGAGATGATTTCAAACTGATGCATAAAATTCATGTCTCTAACACTTCTCTCCCCCTCCTCTCTTCCCCTGGTATGGGAAAAGAGCTCCACGGATATATCACAAAGTACATTAAATTCTCTAAATTTTTAACGGGTCTCAACTCATTTATCCACTCCTTGGATGGAGAGAAGAAAAAAGAAGAAATTAAAGAAAAAAAAAAACTATTTAAAGAGAGCAACCTTCCATACAGCTTTAACCCAAGGTAAAAGTTAGCATAGGTACACTTGTTCCTTAAATAAGCCTTCACTGAGTGCATGCTAAGCTCAGATGACTAGTGACAAAACTAAGTCTTCACACAAGAACTAACCACTGAGAGGACACACAGATGGAAAGAACCTGAATCATGAACAGAGGAAAGCTGCCCAATGAAGCAGAGTACAAGCATTGGATGGTTGTGTGAGCTGATTAAAAGTCTGTCCTTTGAGCCATTATAAAAGTGGAAGTGTATTTGTTTCTACATCCTAAACTATCACAACTAATGCACTGAGTTAGACAAAACAAAAAACAAAAAAAAAATTTTTCAGTAGATGGCTGATAAGCATGCTCTGTTTTCAATATGTCTGGTCCTTAAATCTAGGGATAAATATCTGATTCTTTTTCAACTCATGCTTTTATTTTTGTTTTTGATATTTAAAAATCAGACCACGAATTGTAAATTTCATATTTCCACAGTAATCATTGATACGGTTTATCTGATTATAAAAATTTAAATTACAGTGATAACTCATACATGTCAGTAAGAAATTTCCCAAATGGGAAGTTAAGAGAATGTGATTGTGCTGAGTATCTGCATTACAAACACATTTTATTTATTTTTTATTTTTTACTAACTTTATTTTTTTAAAGATCTTATTTATTTGTCAGAGAGAGAGAGAGACAGAGAGAGCACAAACAGGGGGAGCAACAGGCAGAGGGAGAAGCAGACTCAATCCCAGGACCCTGGGATCATGATCTGAGCCGAAGGCAGGGGCTTAAATGAGTGAGACACCCAGGCATCCCTACACACATATTTTATTTTTTGTTTTTATATTTAACTTAAACTTAAAAAAAAAATAATTTTAATTCCAGGAGAGTTACCAAACAGTGTTATAGTAGTTTCAATTGTATAATATAGTGACTCAGCAAGTCCATACCTTATTCAGTGCCCATCACAATAAGTGTATTCTTAATCCCCCTCACCTCTTTCACGCTTCCCCCGGACTCACCTCCCCTCTGGTGACCATCCATTACAAAATACTTTAGATTTAAGACATTTCCCTTTTTCTCGTCTTTCATCATAAAGGTGGACATATAACTAGAGATCTATCAAAAATTTATACAATTTCATATCCTTCCTCATGTGATAATTAAGTAAAAACTGTCATCAAATTCGAATATAAATCCCAATTTCAGTGGCAATGATTTCTTACTTAAGTACTATCCCTACCTCAGAAAAAAAATTACGATAGAATACTATTAAAAATGGAAATAAGGAAACATCACATTGATTCTTGCACAAGGACCTATACAATGTTATGAAAGCGGTTTTATTGATAACAATTTTACGAAACGTACAAAATACATCACGTTACATTATTTCTCATGGTAGCCCAAAAAAGTAAAGCAAAGAAGCTAAGTTTTTATCTAATTAAATGGGAGCTGCAAGGGAGGAGCAAGATGGGGGAGGAGTAAAAGACTTAAATATCATCAGGTCCAGGGGTTCAGCTAGAGAGTCATCAAACCATTCTGAATACCTACAAATTCAACCGGAGATCAAGGAGAAGATGACCAGTAATTCTAAGAAGAGAAAACAGACCACTTTCCAAAAGGTAGAACATGCAGAGAAGTGAATCTGAGGCAACAGATGGGAAGACAGACTGGGGGGAAAGGGCCAGCTCCCAGCAAGAGAGGGAGCAGCGGAGCACAAAAAAGGAACTTTTAGAAATCCACTCCACTGAGGGATGTCATTGTAGAGGCTAAGGGGTAGGGGGGTGGGGGTGGGGAGATCACTCGTGGGGATAGTATGGTCTCAGCACACACGGGGTCAAAAAAAAGACCAGGGGTGTCTGAGTGTGGCAAAGCTCCCAGGTATAGAGCAGGGAAAGCCGGCTGCAGAGACAGAGCCAAGGAGGGAGAACTAAGCTCAGGGTTACCTTAAACCATGATCTGAGGCATAGTTGGGCCACTACTCTCCCAGCAGGAACCCCACAAGGGGCAGATCAGGGGAGAACCCCCCTTCCTCCTCAAAGAGGAGCTGCGTAGGAGCACAGTGCCGGAATCAGCTGGGTTTGGAGACTCCAAATGGGGCCATTCCACAGAGATAGAAAAACTCAGTCACAGGATGGGTGAGCTTGGAGTGCAGCCAGAGACCAGGGAGACAGAGGGATTAACTGCTTTTCTCTGAGGGTACACTGAGCAGTAGGGCCCCCAAGCACTCAGCTCCTCCAGGGCCAGAAATTGAGAGGCCACCATCTTCATTCTGGTTCTCCAAAGCTATACAGAAAGTGTTCAGGAAACAAAAGCTCCCGAAAGCAAACACGAGCAGATTACTTAGCCTGGCCCCTGGCAAGGGTGGTGCAGTTCCACCTCAGGCAAGGACATCTGAGAATCATGGCAACAGGCCCCTCCCCAGTAGATGTGCAAGAACATCTAGCCAAGAATAAGTCCCCTACTCAATAAGAACTGCAGAACTCCAGAGCTAGGGGAAAGCAACACATAGAATTCATGACTTTTTTACCATGATTCTTTAATCTTTGAAAGTTAACTTTTTAAATTTTTTTTTCCTTATTCTATTTGTAAAAATTTCCTCCATCTTATTTTAACGTTTTTTAACTATTTTATCTTATCAATACCTTTTTAAAAATCTTTTTAAATTTTCATTGTTATACTCATATTCTATCCCTTCATTGTATTTAACTTTATTTTTTGGATATATACAGGTTTTTTTTTCTTTAAAATTTTGGAACACAGATTCTTCTAATAGATCAAAATATACCCTAAATCTAGCACATGTCTTTGTTCTAGTCTCCAGCCTGATCACATTCTTTCCTCTTTTTTCCTCCTTTTTTAAAGAATTTATCATTTCCTATTTTAGAATCTTTTTAAATTTTCAGCTTTACAGTCATATTCCATCCTTTCATCATGTTTACGTTATTTTGTCTGTTCTATTCACCAGTCTAATATATATAATTTTTTCTATTTTCCTTTTTTCCTCCTTTGTTTTCCTCCCAATTTTGGGTCTCTTCTGACTTGGTTAGTATATAATTTTCTGGGATCACTGCCACCCTTTGTTCGAGAGAACATCTTTTTTATCTGGAAAAAATGACAAGGTGGAAAAACTCACCACAAAAAAAAAAGAGAGAGAGAGAGAGAGAGAACAAGAGGCAGTACCGGTGCCTAGGGATCTAATCGATACAAACATTAATAATATCTCAGAACTACAGTTCAGAATGATGATTATCAAGGAGCTAGTTTGGCTTGAAAAAAGCATGGAAGACCCTATAGAATCCCTTTCTGGAGAAAAAAATCCCTTTCTGGAGGAATACAAGAATGAAAATCTAAGTTGAAATCGAAAAAAGATTTTAATGAGGTGTAATAAAAAAATGGAGGCTCTTACTTCTAGGATAAATGAGGCAAAAGAGAGAATTAAGTGATTTAGAAGACCAAATAATGGAGAATAAAGAAGCTGAGAAAGAGACAAACAACTACTGAACCACAAGGGCAGAATTTGAGAGATAAATGATACCGTAAGATGAAATAATATTGGGATAATTGGGATCCCAGAAGAAGAAAGAAAGAGAGAGGCAGAAGGTTATTTTGGAACAAATTATAGCAGAGAATTAATTTCCCTAACTGGGTAAAGGGAACAAGCACCAAAATCCAGGAGGCACAGAGAACCCCTCTCAAAATCAATAAAAATAGGGGGGAAGGGAGTCGGGAGAGGGGGGTGGGGTTATGGACATTGGAGAGGGTATGTGCTATGGGGAGTGCTGTGAAGTGTGTAAACCTGGTGAATCACAGACCCGTACCCCTGGGGATAAAAATATATGTTTATAAAAAGATAAAAATAAATTAAAAAAATCAATAAAAATAGGCCCACACCCTATCATCTAATAGTAAAACTTACAATTCCCAGTGACAAAGAGAAAATCCTGAAAGCAGCCCAGGACAAGAGGTCTGTAAACTCCAACAGTAAAAATATTAGATTGGAAGCAGACCAAGCTACAGAGATCATGCCAAAAGGGCTGGCATGATATAATCAGAGTAAAATAATGAGGAAAATATGCAATGAAGAATACTATATCCAGTTAGGCTGTCACTGAAAATAGAAGGAGAGATAAAAAGCTTCCAGGACAAAGACTAAAAGAATTTGCAATCACCAAACCAGCCCTACAGGAAATACTGAAAGGGGTCTTCTAATCAAAGACAGAGCCTAAAAGTAACAGACCAGAAAGGAACAAAGACAACATACAGTAACTGTAACCTTACAGGCAATAGTAGGGCACTAAATGTAGAGCTTTCAATAGTTACTCTGAATGTAAGTAGGCTAAATGCCCCAGTCAAAAGACACAGGGTATCAGAATGGATTAAAAAAAAAGAAAAGAACAAGAATGAAAAGACCCATCGATATGCTGTCTGCAAGAAACTCATTTGAGACCTAAAGACACCTCCAGATTTAAAGTCAGGGGGTGTAAAACAAGTTACCATGCTAATGGACATCAAAAGAAAGTTGGCATAGCAATCCCTACATCAGATAAATTAGATTTTAAGCCAAAGACTATAGTAAGAGATGAGGAAGGACACTATATCATACTTACAAGGTCTGTCCAAAAAGATCTAACAATTTTAAATATCTATGCCCCTAACATGGGAGCAGCCAATTATATACACCAATTAATAACAAAATCAAAGAAACATATCGATAATAATACAATAATAGTAGGCAACTTTAACAACCCCTCACTGAAATAGACAGATCATCTAAGGAAAAGATCAACAAGGAAATGAAGCCTTTAAATGACACATTGGACCCTATGGAAATCACAGTTATATTTAGAACATTCCATCCCAGAATAACAGATTACACATACTTCTCTAGTGCACATGGAACATTCTGTAGAATAGATCACATCCTGGACCACAAATCAGGTCTCAACTGGCATCAAAAGATTGGGATCATTCCCCACATATTTTCAGGCCACAATTCTTTGAAACTAGAACTCAACTACAAGAGGAAAGTTGGAAAAAAAACTCAAATACATAGAGACTAAAGAGAATAATGCTAAAGAATGAATGGGTCAACCAGGAAATTAAAGAATTTTAAAAAATCATGGAAATAAATGAAAATGAAAACACAACTGTTCTAAATCTTTGGGAAACAGCAAAGGGAGTCCTGATAGGAAAGTATATAGTAATACAACCCTTCTCAAGAAACAAGAAAGGTCTCAAGGACACAACCTAACCCTACACCTAAAGGAGCTGGAGAAAGAACAGTAAAGAAAGCCTAAACCCAGCAGGAGAAGAGAAATCATAAAGATCTGAGCAGAAATCAATGAAATGGAAACAAACAAACAAACAAAAAAACCCAAAAACAAACAACAACAAAAAAACAAAACAGTAGAACAAGTCAACAAAACTAGGAGCTGGTTCTTTGAAAGAACTAATAAGATTGATAAACTCCTGGCCAGACTTATCAAAAAGAAAAGAGAAAGGACCCAGATAAATAAAAACATGAATGAAAGAGGAGAGATCACAACCAACACCAAAGAAATACAAACAAATATAAGAACATATTATGAGCAACTATTCAGCAAATTTGACAATCTGGAAGAAATGGATGAATTCCTAGAGACATATAAACTACCACAACTAAACCAGGAAGAAACAGAAAACCTGAACATACCCATAACCAGTAAGGAGACTGAAGCAGTCATTTAAAAGAAAAAAATCTCCCAGCTAACAAAAGCCCAGGGCCAGATGGCTTCTAAGGATGTCTACCAAGCATTTAAAGAATTAACACCTATTCTCCTGAAACTATTCCAAAAAACAGAAATGGAAGGAAAACTTCCAAACTCATTTTATGAAACAAGCATTACCTTGATCCCAAAATCAGACAGAGACCCCATCAAAAAGAATTATAGACCAATATCCTTGATGAACATGGATGCAAAATATCTCACCAAAATACTAGCCAATAGGATCCAACAGTACATTAAAAGGATTATTCACCACAACCACGTGGGATTTATTCTTCGGCTGCAAGGTTGGTTCAACATCTGCAAATCAATCAATGTGATACATTAATAAAAGAAAGAACATGAACCATATGATACTTTTAATAGATGCTGAAAAAGCGTCTGACAAAGTACAGCATCCTCTCTTGATCATAACTCTCCACAGTGTAGGGATAGAGGGTACATACCTCAATATCATCAAAGCCATCTATGAAAAACTCACAGCAAATATCCATTCTCAATATCCGTTCTCAGAGAAAAACAGAACTTTTTCTCTAAGGTCAAGAACACAGAAGGGATGTCCACTATCACCACTGCTATTAAACATAATACCAGAAGTACTAACCTCAATAATCAGACAGGAAAAAGAAATTAAAGGCATCCTAATAGGTAAAGAAGAAGTGAAACTCTTGAGTCTTTGCAGATAGGATACTTTATGTGGAAAACCCAAAAGACTCCACTCCAAAACTGCTAGAACTCACACAGGAATTCAGTAAAATGTAGGGATATAAAATCAGTGCACAGAAATCAGTTGCATTTCTATACACCAACAACAGGACAGAAGAAAGAGAAATTAAAGGGTTGATCCCATTTACAATTGCACCCAAAACCATAAGAAACCTAGGAATAAACCTAACCAAAGAGGCAAGGAATCTGTGCTCAGAAAACTATAATGTATTCATGAAAGAAATTGAGGAGGACAAAAAGAAATTGAAAAGTGTTCCATGCTCATAGGTTGGAAAAACAAATATTGTGAATATGTCTATGCTACCTACCTATAGCAATCTACACATTTAATGCAATTTCTATCAAAATACCATCAATTTTTTTTCAAAGTAATGGAATAAATAATCTTAAAATTTATATGGAACCAGAAAAAACCCCAAATAGCTAGAGGAATGTTGAAAAGAAAACTAAAGTTGGCAGAATCACAATTCCGGACTTCAAGCTCTATTACAAACCTATAATCATCAAGACAGTATGGGACTGGCAGAAAAACAGACACATAGGTCAATGGAACAAAATAGAGAGCCCAGAAATGGATCCTCAACTCTATGGTCAACTAATCTTTGACAAGGCAGGAAACAACGTCTAATGGAAAAAAGACAGTCTCTTCAACAAATGGTGTTGGGGAAATTGGACTGCCACATGCAGAGGGATAAAGCTGGACCATTTACTTACACCACACATAAAAATAGACTCAAAATGGATGGAATACTTCATTGTGAGACAGAAATCCATCAAAATCTTTGAGAAGAACACAGGTAGCAAAACCTCTTCAACCTCAGCTGCAGCAAATTCTTCCTAGAAACATCAGAAAAGGCAAGGCAAGTGAGGGCAAAAATGAACTATTGGGATTTCATCAAGATCAAAAGCTTTTGCACAGCAAAGGAAACAGTCAACAAAACCAGAAGACAACTGACAGAATGGGAGAAGATATCTGAAAATGACATATCTGATAAAGGACTAGTACCTAAAATCTATAAAGAACTTACCAAACTCAACACCCAAAGAACAAATAATCCAATCAAGAAATGGGCAGAAGACATGAACAGACATTTCTGCAAAGACGACATCCAGATGGCCATCAGACACATGAAAAAGAACTCAACATCGCTCGGCATCAGGGACATACAAATCAAAACCACAGTAAGATACCATACCATACCAATGAGAATGGCTAAAATTAACAAGTCAGGAAACAACAGATGTTGAAGAGGATGGGGAGAAAGGGGAACCCTCCTACACTGTTGGTGGGAATGCAAGTTGGTGCAGCCACTCTGGAAAACAGTATAGAGGTTCCTCAAAAGGTTTAAAATAGAGCTACCCTATGACTTAGCACTCTCACTCCTGGCTATTTACCCTAACGATACAAATGTAGTAATCTGAAGGGGTACATGCACCCAAATGTCTACAGCAGTAATGTCCACAATAGCCAAACTATGGAAAGATCTGCAAGATCCCTGAAGATCTCTTCTGAACCTTCTCCAGTTTGTGAGGGTCTCCCTCAATATGGAACATCCCCAGAAGTGAACACGACCACCCAGATGCAAGCTGCCGAATAAATCATGTAGTCATATCAGTATTTCTCCAGACCCCTACAATATATATCTTGATTCTATAAGATTGGATTAACACATTTATGGCAATCCCATCTTACAGCTAATTCCAAGTGCTCCATTAGTCAACAACGCCTCTGGATCATTTTCCTCTATTGTATGCTTAAATAGTTTGACTTTTGATTTAATCTAGATTGGTATCATAGCCCTTACTAATATACAAATACATTATGTTTGGGGGCACCTGAGTGGCTCAGTTGGTTAACTGTTTCTTTTCAGCTCAGGTCATGATCCCAAGGTCCTGGAATGGAGCCCTGGGCCAGGCTCAGCCTGCCTCTCCCTGTCCCTGTCCCTCCACTTGTGCTCTCTTTCTCTTTCAAATAAATACAATTTTTAAAAAATCTTTAAAAACTACATTATGTTTAAGTCATTACCATAAGTTCCCATTAGCTCCTAGCTCCTGATCAAAAACCAGAATAATATTAATTGACCTCTGTGAGGTAAAACACTTCTTTTCAAAAACAGCCCAAAGCATCTGTTTAATAATCTATTAATGAAACTTTGTGGGGTAATGACATCGAGCCCAACAATCTTGTTATCTTTTAAAGTATATCTCACAATATAAACATAACATCACTCCTATTATATTTTACTAAATAATACCGAGACGTTTCTATCCCTGTAATGATATGTCTTTAATATTTAACAGCAAGCTTTAAGAATCAGTACATTAGGTACCTTTACCATCTTCTACCAGAGTAGAATAGTAATAGTATTAGATAATAGTAATCTACTATTATCACATGAAATGGCCATTAAATAATTCCCAGAGGATGGCTTATGCACTTAAAGGAATCTTTGTTGAACCTACACATTTGTCTAAAAAAAATTCCTTCTAAATGAATGGCCTATAGCATTTCTCTTTATACCATGTGTATAAGCTGTAAATGGTCAAGAAGAACCATTGTGCCCTTGATTTACCATGATTGAATCTGTGCATTATTACTAGGACAATGGCAACTAGAAATCAGTAAGAATCTCTTAACTACAGAGACGTACAATGTTAGAAATATTAAAAATTTGACCAAGTGTATATACCGTCTTCTGTATAGTCATGATATATGCCTCTCACTTCAAATCCATCCCATGTACAAGTAGACACTTAATAAGCATCTCTTTTTAAATAATGTTGTGTTAATTTCCCCTTGCTTACATGATAAATCTACCTTTCTCTGTAGCTAAAACAAAGGAAAACAAAACAAAACCCTCATGACTTTATCTTTAAAGTAAATGAAATGTATGATATTTCGAAATTACATGCAATTTTTTTTCATTTACCTAGAAATCCCAGGAGAGCTTCTGGGGTTAGAAATAAAGAAGTCAAGCTACAAAATTCACCGAAGAAATTGAAATATAGTATGGCTATGAACATCAGATTACTAGGTAAGAGTCAGGAGCACTAAAGTCTATCAAGATGACAATGTCAGGCAAGTGAACTAGAATATAAAAAATGTGGAAGCAGTAAAACAAGCCAGGCAGATCATCAGAAGACAGCAAAGCCTCTAGGGCAATGGGTCTCAAAGGTTAGAGTTTGGGAGACACACCTGATATGCTTCTTCAAATTCCCAGGTTCCCTGGTCCTACCTTCGGAGATTGAAACTGAGTAAAGCTGGGGTAGGTCCCACGTCATTCCAGTAAATGCTGATGCATGTGGAACACTCTTAAGTAAAATTGCCCTGGAGGCTTTGAGTACCTGAATCCAGGTGCTCAAGTGCATCCTATGGCAATCCTGCTGACAGGGAGATAGAGGTGAGCACAGGTCTCTGCGTGAGGTAGTCCTGACTGCTTCCTAGTTCCAGGGCAGATAGGCATTGATCGTGTTACCATGGTCGCAAATATACCACATGGTCACCTCTGGTATATTTCATCACTGGTGAATATTCAATTATACCTAAGTAATGTTACATAACCTAGTTAGTGTTTTATCTTCATTTTGAAAATTGATGCTAATTTTTAAATCTAGAAATCTGTTCTTTGGCAATTCCATATTTATTCATTGAACAATCATATATGATAAACACTTTTCTCTAGATGAATACTAAAGTTAGGGTTTTAACATTTATATAACATGCCGAACAATGTGTTAAACATTTTTTCCTGAATTAGAGATTTCCTAAATCTCTAGCAAGTTGGCTTCTCTGTAAAGTTTTAGGAAGCAAGAGGGAGAGAGGGAGATGGGAGAGAGGGAGAAAAGGAGGAAGGAAGGAAGGAAGGAAGAAATATGGAGGGAGGGGTGCCTGGGTGGCTCAGTGGGTTAAGCCGCTGCCTTCGGCTCAGGTCATGATCTCAGGGTCCTGAGATCGAGTCCCGCATCGGGCTCTCTGCTCAGCAGGGAGCCTGCTTCCCCCTCTCTCTCTCTGCCTGCCTCTCTATCTACTTGTGATCTCTCTCTGTCAAATAAATAAATAAAATCTTAAAAAAAGAAATATGGAGGGAGGACAGGAGGAAGGAAGATAAAAGGGAAAGATGTTTGGTTAGATCAGTTTTGTACAGTCTTTCATGGGTCACCACGTAGATGTTGAAGGCGGAAACAAATAAACAAACAAACAAACAAGAAAGTAAGAGGGGGTACCTGGGTGGCTCAGTGGGTTAAAGCCTCTGCCTTCGGCTCAGGTCATGATCCCAGGGTCCTGGGATACAGTGCCGCATCAGGCTCTTTGCTCAGCAGGGAGCCTGCTTCCTCCTCTCTCTCTGCCTGCCTAGTTGTGATTTCTCTCTGTCAAATAAATAAAATATTAAAAAAAAGCAAGAGGGCTTGTATAAATCATTAATTTGGACTATCTGAAAGCTATTGCCCAAAATGTAATATGTATATGTACATATTCAATACAGAATTTTTTTTAAAGATTTTACTTATTTATTTGACACAGACAGAGAGAGATCACAAGCTGGCAGAGAGGCAAGCAGAGAGAGAGGGGGGAAGCAGGCTCCTTGCTAAGCAGAGCCCAATGTGGGGCTCGATCCCACGACCCTGAGACCATGACCTGAGCCGAAGGCAGAGGCTTTAACCCACTGAGCCACCTAGGCGCCCCAGTACAGATATTTTTAAATAATGTTTATCTATATGATTCAGACTTTTGCTGTCTCAGCAATCCCTTAAAAAATAACCAAAATAATGTACTTTTTTCATCTAGATGATTTATCCTTTTTAACATGCATTTCCCTTTAAGAAGATTTTACCATGTAAAATCACACCTGTGATGAATTATATATATAGAACTAAATACAGCAAAGCCCCAGCAAGACGTTCCATGGATGGTTCTCATCCTGACCACTTTTATTTTTTTTTCTTTTTTTCTGACCACTTTTATTAAATCAGGAAAGGGAGGCTGAGTGGCCGTTCAAGGGGAGAAGTAACCACCCATTAATAACTGCACCATGGGTGGGAATCTACTCATCCAGTGCCTCTCCTTCCAAAAGCTTCTCTTTCTAGTCCAGTCTGTGGAAACCCATCTCATCCCTCCTCCTTCACCTTGGTCCCAGCAGGTGCAAAGGCTTGGGACTTGACCCCTGTTCCAGATTCTAGTGGAAGAAACAGATATGAAAGCATAGAATTAAATGCAGTGTGATCACTGCAGTAACAGAGTAGCAACAAAATGAGAGCTGGCCTGAATTAACACTCTTAGAGATAACTGTGTGTGTGTGATTATTTATCATTAACTATATAGTTCATTCCATGTCGTGGTTTCAGGTTTCAATCACTCTTTAGGGATTTTCTTTGTCAGACAAAGTACACCATTTCAGTATCACCTTCTGATAGGGTGAAAAGATCAGTATGAAATGGATAGAGCAAACCATGACTTCAGTCACTAAAGCCAGGACCCAGCGGCAGTCCATGTTGGCAACACTCCTCACCAAAGGCTCCTCTTTCCACTGTGGGTGTCTCATGGTCAAGATCCAGCCAGAAAATGGTGACAATTCAGAATCTAATTTGTTAAGAAGCTGAATAATTTTGATTCTATGAATTGGAGGTATAATCAGGTGTGAATTATATAGTCAGCATACATGAAAGACTAGTAAATTCAAAGTGCCATTACAGAATTTAATGTAATTTAATTTAATGTGGAATATGATGAATTTCCATAGGTGGACACAAGTTAGGTGACAAAGTATGCTTTCAGAAAATGACAACACCCAGAAAAGACAGTCAGGAGCGTGTGGATTTATTTTATGGCCCCTTTTCTAATTTCCAGTGTGTCTTCAAACATTAAAATGATTTATGAAGCACTGCAACAATAGAACAAAGCCCCACCTCTGAAAAAGACCCAATGAAAATACTATTGCTAAACCACATCTGGATTATTTGAAAGGTAAATCTTTTTATGTTAAGTTCTCTTAATATGTTATGGAAGGGTTCATTACTGATTCTTTGCAGCTATGAGGAGGCAAAAAATCACTATAATAGGAAACTAGTCACTAATTATCTGACTCCACTGTCAGCGCTCCCTGCTTAACACCAGAGTCTACCCCATTCATCTTGTCAACTCAATGTTGAATGTCAATACTGGAAAAACGCAGACTGCAGAGAGAAGGCATAATCTTGGCAAAGGAGGAGGATGACAGGAGGCCCTGAAACTTCCCCCAATCATATACAAAGCACTGACAGATGAAGATCTAACAAGAGCTAGACCCACTTACTGTGGAAGAAAAGAAAACTGACAAGAATGACAACTAGGTGGGCGTCTCATAAGAGAATGATTTCAGTATCAAAGGAGTGTCTCGAGAAAATGAATGAAGCATTTGAATATTCTTTCAAAAAACCTTTTAAAACTACTAGAAAAGTTAAACATGAAATGAAGAATATCACATCATTTTATCATAGAATATCATAAAATGTATGTCCCACAGCAAGATTCAGGATTTGGTTCACTCTTTTTGAGATTCAATTTATTAACTGATGTTTTAACCTAGATTCTGTCATCTATTACATAAAACTAATAACATAAATGTTCGTTTTTTCGAAATGAAGTCCCAATCAAGCTTCCCCCCTCCCACTTAGGAAATTCTGCTCCCTTTCTACATAAATTGACTTTCAATGGCCTTCTTCCCAAACCAACTATCCTTAAGTAACAAGGGCCATCTATAAATCAATTCTGTCTCAAGGCAGTAGACAAATTTGTATCTACCAAATCACCTTGTAGAAAAGAAAAAAAAATTCTCATCACAACGTCTGTTAGACTCATAAAGTAAGAGAACATGACTTGAAGTCAATATACTGTCAGACACAATCATATATAAAAAGCAGGAAATGGATGTTAAAACGGTTTTGTGCCATTATATTTCTCCACGCAGAAAGCCAAGAGGTGTCAAATTTCTATTCTGTTTCTATTTCATAAAATGCAGTAACTATTTTGATCTTATTTTTTCCAGCACCTTCATATATTAATAATTCTCCCTCTTATCTTTTAATATGATTGTTTTCAGATTTGAGAGATCTATTCCAAACAGGGCTATCACAGATATAAAGCTGAATTACCAAGTGATATAATGCTTTTTGATTCTCCCTTGTCTACAGAGTTCATTAGGACTCCAAAGATTAGAGTTACCATTACAATACTATCAATCAGCCAAAAAGCAGACCAAGACGGCGACTGGTCCTGCTCTATGAAATGAATCAGTGACTCTGACTAATGAACTTCCTTTCCAAGCACACTGATCACTGCCCTACAATTACCTTTGGTAGAATATCCTGTGCAATGCTCTGAATGTTGGAGAAGACATAAAACTGAGATATCATAAATTACTAATAAAAGGCAGAACTTCAAATATGAGCAATTAAACTACAGATCTTCTATAATGGCAGTCACTATGTAAATGATGACAAACACCTAATTTCTATAGTCAATTTACTTCTAAATGGCAAGCAATCAACGTAATCTAAAGAATTAGCTTAATTTTTTTCTGAGTACATACAATATTACACGGTGACAAGGAATATAGGTTTAAACTCTGCCATCCATTAGCTGTAAGCACTTGGGGTAAATCATATGGGCCCTCACTTTTTAAATCTGTGTAATGGGGATTATAATACCTCAGCCAACTGTTAAGGGCTCACCAAGATTGCATACAATGGAAGATCAGCCTTTCCTCAAAAGGAAAGTGGCTGACTGGCCAACAAGGACCTCTGTCCTCCCCTAGGCAAGACTACAGGAATCTTAGATTTTGATCTTGAATCTTGAGTGATGTAATAGAACGGTAGAAAACATTATTAGAGTCTATCCATTTTACTCAGGGCACTGATGAACCTACCTACCTGTTTTGGCTGCCTAGACACCCTTGAGAGTGTAGCTTTTCTACTGATTCTGTGAGCGACTCCATATCTTTTTAAATTAATTTTTCTTTTAGTTTCTGTGACTTGGAGGTATCTAACCTTAAGTGAAGTGATATAATACCTTCAGTAGTCAGGAGCTTGTATTAGAGAAATAGGAATTTCTCAACGGTAAAAATCCTACCATTGAACCAGAGCTTTAAAATACTTCTCATTTGCATAGGATTTTACAGTATTCAAAGCACTTCCACTTATTTCATTTGACTCCTGTAATAATCCACATAGTATGTGGGAGAGGTCTGATATATCATCCCCAAAGTAAGGGTTAGAATCCGGACTAGAGAAAATCATGTTTCACCTCTGTGTCATCTAATTTGGGACCATAGATTTCAATCACTTGTTTACCTAAATTCAACATAAAGGAATGTAAAGATAATTTATAGCACAAAATATTAGACAGGCAAGATACCAGACAGATTTTACTACAAAAAGCCTTCATCTGATTAAAGAGAAAATAAGACTGGATAATTAAGTGACTTACATGAAATAAATAATCCACCTAAGGTGAAAACAATGCTAATTCATGCTGTATCAGATTCAGATCCCATTCAAGAAATTTTATAGTTACTGGAGCGAGGGTGTCATCCCTCAGGTGGTCCTCAAGGGTCTGCAGGAGCTTGGGGAAGGAACTAGACAGGGAGTTGTTTCCCAGCCTTCTTAGCTCAAGACTTCTCACCTCAAAGGCTTTTTAAGAAACTGTCCATTCTTGGCCAGCATGCCACCTGACATCTGCCCTTGGCCATGTCCTAACCCCATGAGAGCTACTTTAAACATACACAAAGCTGTCTGCAAGCTGAGCAGTAATCTTTGTTTGCAATTCAGAGAAAGCTCTGTAACTATCATCCTTCCCTCCCAGGGCCTGCATTCATCCTGTAAGACTACCCCTCTCTCCTGGACAAATCGGGAGTCCTATCAGCAGTTTCTCCAAAGCTTCCAGGAACAGACCAGGTGTGAGTATTATAAGAGCTTTCCCCCTCTCTCCAAGCTGGTGGACTGAGATGAGGAATCATGTTCTTATCAAAAGTTGCCAACCAGTTAGCTGGGCCTTCCTCCAAGCTCCATTCCCTCAATGTCCCAAAACCCCCCAAAGTAGCCTGGCTGTGTCTTATGCAATTATATTCAAATCCTACTCAAATAGAATCTGCGTCGCTGCCCTTTTTTGGGACCTGACACTCATATGGTCTCCTCTGTGCCTGCTGGGACTGTAGTTATATCTAATTTCCTGCAGCCAGTTTTCTCTGTCCCGATGCTGCATTTTCCTCTTGCACTTCAACTGTTGGTTGTAAACAGAGAGCGCTGGTGAGATTGAGGCACCCCCTGTTAGGGGCTGTAAGTAACGGAACATGATCCACACACATTCTTCCTCTGAGTAACTGCCATGCCCAGAGCAAGAAATATCAACTTTATAAAGAATCTCTTAATTCTGCAGTAGATACAATTTTTTTTAGAATATACATGAGGAGGAACAAAATTATGACAGATTCCATTCCCCTAGAGTACCGAGAAGAACCTGTGAGGTTTTGTTTTGGGAAAAGGCTTGGCAAATATCAATGAGAAACCCTGCAATTTAAAGCATGTTCAGTTTTTCTTCCAATGCTCGCGTGACAACAGAACGACAAAAGCAAACTTCAGTCCATTTTTCTCAACCCAGCAGGACAACCGCTCCCCAAGAAAGGAATTATCATCATGAATCAACTGCAAAACACACAACCATTTTAACTGACTGAAATAATTAGCATTCATGCTGAAATGGGAGGTCCCCCTGGACACTTGAAATGAAAGAATATAGATGAAGAGAAAACTTCCATCCCAGTTGGATTTGAAAACTTTCATGGTGATGGGTGGATAAACTGGGGAATTCCCGGAGGTCAACGTTTGAGGTTCCTTTGCAAATCTGAATGGATATAATTTTTGAATGGATTTAATTTTAGATCAAAACGGAAACTAACATATTGAAGATATGAAACAAATCAGTCAATTATAAGGTCCTAAATATAGAAAGCAATTCACTCGAATTTGTGTGAAAACATTATTTGGTTGGAAACATTTTAAATCTTCTCTATCCCTTTAAAAAATGTCTTAATTGCTTTACTTTATAAAACTAAATGTTCCCAGTTGAAAGCTCATCTCTTCTCAATTAAGTCAATTTAAAGACAAAATTTCAGTTTATGCTTTATATAGCACTAAAATAACATAGGGCTCCAACCCCATGAAATAACAGGGATTCAAAGTTACCATGGATGAAAACATATAACAGAGTCTGAATATCACTCTTTGTTTGCTTCTTTTATCATCTAAAAAAATCTTTCTTTAATGAGTCATAAATCCGTAAGACTTTTCATCTTGAATGGACCTTGAAAATCACATCATAAGAGAGTTTCTTCATTTAGAAATGATGAAATAATTGCAAAGAAATGCAGTTTAAGAGATTAAGTGACCTTAACATGATGAAATTCATCATCAAACACCTAATTTAGAATCTGAAAATAACAGTATCATAGAACACATACCGGGCGTTACTCCCCTTCCTTACTCTCTCCAGGTTTCAGGCTATGTACTTATTGACCAAAGGAAGGCAGGGAAAAGGATAATCAAGATGCACAAATACTGAAATACCAAAGCTTATAACCCACACAACATCAGAAGGCTCTATGACAAAGCTTTCAGGTTGACGTTAAGTCAATTAACTTGCCACTCTAAAGATATTTAAAAATAATAATGACAGCACTTTGCAGAAATGGTTATAGCCCTCTGGCATTATCTGGGAAAATGACCATTTATGGCTCCATCCAATGTCAACAATTCTACATGCAGCATAAGACATAACACAACTATTTTAAGCTCCACTGTTGAGTAGAGTAAATGTACCTCCCAGCCTTCAATGTGAGACTGCCATTCCTCTAAACTTCTAACTTCTCTATCTGCCTCTTGGCCTCGTTTATGTTGGGGTAGACAGCTTTCATGGCTTGGAGGGCTTCCATTACTGCTGCGTAGACACTGTGTTTCCTTGGAGTCCGCTTCAGCAACTCCTGTTTATACACACACAAAAAAAAACAAATCGCCTTTTGATCTTCAGCTTTCTGGTACAGCAGGTTCAGAATGACCAGGAAATGAGAACTGCAGAGATCGTGAGAGCCACCTTCAGAAGGGACATCACAAACTCCACTGAAATTCAGATCAATGAATGTACGTTACCCTGACACACATTTTGCAGCTCCTTTAATTTTTTGGCCTTAAAATTATTTTGTTTTAAAAACTAAATTAGATTTCTCCTTTTCAATTGTCAAGTATCTCACCTGCAGCATGTAATTTGTTTTTAAGATTGACCTCTGCTCCAACAGAAATAAATAATAGAAATAAATGCTCTTTAAGGGCTTCATCCCCCCATTGCAAACAGTTTATCAAAATATTTTTTCCAACCCCGCACGGTGTTGTCCCCAGAGGAACCGTATGAAACACAACAATGTACATCTCACTGTATTTCCAGTGATGTTTCAGCATCCTTACATACGTTAGCGCCCCTTATAAACACAGCCACCCCTTTCCCTAGCCCTGTGTTGAGGAACCCTAAGAAATTCATGACTGCTTAACACACTGTTATTTCCTTGTCTAAGAGGACTGTACAGATCATGAACTGTCTTCATAATAGCAGAGGTGGGTTGTCACTTTAGACTGGCTTATGAAAGCCAACTCTCTCTCCATGCGTCTACAAAGAATATCTTCTAAATGAGCTCCCACAGATCTCCATGATGATGAAAACTGTGCCAGCATATCCAAGTACCCAAATAATACCACGACCAAATCTGTAAACTTTTACCTGTCTTCCCAAGGGTGACTGTTATTATCCCCCATTTTATGGAGATGGTAAATGACAAAAGCGATAAAATCAATTTCTTAAAGTCATTCAGGTAATTAGAGATCACTTAGTACCAGAGCAGGTATTATAAAAGCCAGGTTTCCTACCAGACTATGCTGCAGGATCATCTAAACACCAACACTCTTCGGATTTGACTGGCATGGCTTGACACAATTCAGTCAATAAACTAGATCAAGGGGATCAAAGAGTCAACTGTGCTGAGAACAGACCGGATTCACTAAGACAATGAAGCTTTAACACCTCCTAAAAAGCTCTAAAATTTTAGTGGCATAGAAGCCTCTTCTGGCTGTGGCAGAGAAAAGGGATCAGTAAATCCTCTTCCTAAAAAAAAACAACTGTAAACTCAGCAAAATTGTCAAAAATATCAACTTCAGGGCTCTGGAAATCAACTAAAGTCAAACAAAAAAAAAACAGAGAAGTGTTTTTTCATGAAAAACTGTGGAAATTTCTGGTAAGAAAGGTGGGAGTCTATAGCATTCTCACAAGAGCTTCTTCCACCTTCCCCCTGCCTCCTTGTGCTTCCGCCCTCCTCAGCTCGCCCTGCACAGTGGCCCTATCAAAATGGTGCTTCCACAGTGGCTCTCCTGCAGTGGCCCCATCACACGGGCCCTGACATAGTGATAGACCCTGAAAACCTGCTTTCAGGTGGGGCTGCAGAAAGTAAATATCTCACTCCTGAGGGTGTTGTCAATAAAGTTAGCACACTATATAAGAAAAATGGAGAATGCCCACAATTCCTTTGGCCTGAGATTATAGCCCTCTTCGGAGCACATATCAGGCTGTGCATCTGTAGAAAAGACCCAAGGGGGAAGTGGTGTCCCCATGGAAAGGAAAACCTAGATCTGACTTGAAAACTGCCTACCCTCTGAATGTCTCCCCCACCCCCCCTAAAGTAACACATAGATCCATAAACAAGATGATTAACGATGTTTGGTCACCTCTGACAAACCACAGACAGAACTAAGTTAAGCAGTTACTGGAGTGACCCCTAAAAAGAGAGGCTAAATTAAAAAACAAAAAATTGAGTAGAGAGAGCAGTTGCACATACAAGAGTCACAGGTTCTTAAATCAAGTCCAGGAAAGTTACAAAAAGACAAAACAGAACAACACAAACAAAAAACAACAACCAACTTCAGGAAATAGACTTGATAAATTAAGATGAATATTGTTCTTAGAGCAATCACCCCCCAAAAAAATAGTTCAAAAAAATCAACAGAGGAAATAAAACAGTACACTAAGGAAGGTAAAGGAGGAACAGAGGGGCAACAACAAAAACACATACAGAAAAAACAATAAAATGGTACCTGTCAATACAACAATACCAATAATTCAGTTAAAGATCAATGAATGGAACACTCCAATCAAAAGTCAGAGATGATCAGGCTGGATAAAAAAATCAAGATCCATAATGATGTACTGTAGTTGGCTAATTGAATTTAAATAAAGTAAAATAAAAAAAAAATAGGCAAGATCCAACTATATACTGTCTCCCAGAGACATGTTTTAGATTCAAAGACCTAAATAGTTTGTAAGGAAAATACTGGAAAAAGATACACAAACAGTACAAGAAGTGCCATGGCTATAATAATATCAGCCAAAACAGACTTTAAGAAATATCCCTAGGGACAAAGAAAAACATTTTATGATCAATAGAAATACAAATACAAGCACTTTCAATGAATATATATTTAACAACAGAGCCCCAAAACATATAAAACAAAACTGACATAATTGAAAGGCAAGACAGACAATTTAACAATTATACCTATAGATTTCAATATCCTACCCTCAATAACTGACAGAACACCTAGAGGAAAAGAGAAAGAAGAGAACAACAACACTATGAACAAAACTGACCTAACATTTATAGAACATTCCACCCAACAGTTACAGAATATGCATAGTTTTTAAGCACACATGGAGCATACAGAGAGGGGGAAAAAACAAAAAAACAAAAAACTCCAGGACAGACCATATGCTAAACCATAAAAATGTCTTAATGAATTTAAAAAGATTTAAATGATTTAATTATGTTCTCTGACCAAAATGGAATTAAATTTAAAAAGTCAACTACAGGAAGAAATCTGGAAAATTCCAACCTTGGGAAATAAAGTAACGGAATGTTAAAACTCATCATTCTAAGATTTTACCCTACTGACAAGCTCAAAAGTCAACCGGCCAGAGATTTCTGGATGCTGGAAAAACACATGAAACTCCTAGGCCAGAGCTACAGGAATTTTTTTTTTTCCTGAAAGCAATAGCAGTAGCCAGAGTATCATTATTTTGGGGCCATTTTGCCAAGGCTCAGTTCCCAAATCGCAACACAAGAAAGACCAGGTGGCCCATGCACATGGATACCAGGAAAGGAGACGTGAGTCTAAGAACCATGCATCTTTCATGAGGGCAGCAGGCGTGACTGCCCGCCACTTAGGAAGAAGAGAATATCTCTACCTTCTGATATAAACATCCTTTATATCATGATATAAACATCCTTTATATCATGATATAAACATCCTTTAAAGATCAGCCAGAAAAAAAGCAGTCAGTTCCTCTGCTCAGAAAATGTGCAGGGACACAGTCCCATGCAGAACTGCCTTCCAAGACAAACTCTAAATAAAGAATAGACGACAGATATTACGAAGGCAATGAGACCTTTTCAATAACTGAATGAAACTGAAAACACATGTAAAATTTTATGGAATAAAACTAATGCAGTGTGTAGGACAAAATCATAGCTTTAAACACCTACGTCGGAAAAAGCAAAAAGTCCCAATAAAAACTCTTGACAAACTATGAATATAGTGGAACTTCTTCAACTGGGAGAGGACATCTGTGACAACAGTAAACTTCACACTTCATGATGAAAAACTGATTGATTTCCCCCAAGATCAGAAACAAGGCAGGCATGTCTGTTCTTATCACTTCTATTCAATAGTAAACTGGTTCTAACCAGTGCAAAACCCAGGGGGAAAAAAAGACATCTATATTGAAAAGGAAGTAATATAACTGTCTTTACTCTCAGATGACTTCATTCTATATGTAAAGTGTCCTAAATAATCTACCAAAAAACTACTAGAACTAATACATGAATTTAAAGCACACGATACAAAAATATACAATAAACAAAAATAAATAAAAGTCAAATGCTTATATGGTAGCAATGAACAGTCCAAAAAATGATATTAAGATCATTCCTCTTAGTGAAATAAGTCAATCAGAGAAAGACAACTATCATACGATCTCCCTGATATGAGGACGTGGAGATGCAACATGGGGGGTTAGGGGATAGGAGAAGAATAAATGAAACGAGATGGGATTGGGAGGGAGGCAAACCATAAGTGACTCTTAATCTCACAAAAAAAAAAAACAGGTTTGCTGGGGGAGGGGGCTTGGGAGAGGGGGAGCGGGCTTATGGACATTGGGGAGGGTATGTGCTATCGTGAGTGCTGTGAAGTGTATAAACCTGGCGATTCACAGACCTGTACCCCTGGGGATAAAAATACATTATATGTTTATCAAAAAAATAAGAAATAAATAAAAAATTTAAAAAAAGAAAAGAAAAAATCATTCCGATCACAGCAGCATCAAAAAGAGCAAAATACTTGGGAAAAAAATTAACAAAGTAAGTATAAAACCTGAATACAGACTTCTTAAATAAAATGAAAATATGTTCATATGGAAAAAATTTAATAAATCCTACTTCAACAAAATGTAAGAATTTTGATGTCCAAAAGATAACATTTTTAAACAAACCACACTGAGTGGAAATATTCACAAATTATATGTCAGACACAGAAGATGTGTTCCAAAATAAAGAACACTTATAGCTCAATATAAGATAAACATCTCAATTTAAAAATGGAACAAAAGATTTGAATAAGCATTTCACCAACAGGATATATGAATGTCTAATAATAACATTGAAAGCATGCCTGGTATCAATGGTCATGAGAGAAATGCAAATAAAAATCAACTTGAGATAAACTACACATCCACTAACCCAGCTATAATTGTAACTGGTAATACCACATGTTTGCAAAAATATAAAGAAACTGCAAACGTTCATTGCCGGTGTATATGGCACAGTCATTTTGGCAGTTTCTTAAATATACACTTACTATGACCTAGCAATTCCACTCTTAGCATCCATGCAAGAGAATGAAAATATCCAGACTTGTACATGAATGTTCATCTCGCCATCGTTGATAAAACAGTTCAAACTGGACATTTCCTGACTTTTTCTATACTAATACCTCTCTCTGAAAAGATCTTCAAGGCCCATCATTAATCATACTTGCTTGCTGACCCAAAGTCCATACACCGGCAAATGGATAAATAAAATATGGTATAGCCATACAACGAATACTATCCGGCAATAAAAATGAATGGCATATGGATACATGTTACAATGGAGATGAACCTCAAAACATTTACTCAGTAGAAGAAACCAGGTGTAAAATATTACATTGAACGATTCCATTTATAAGAACTATCCAGAAAAGGCAAACTACAGAGATTGAAAGTAAATCAATGATTGCCTAGAGTTTACAGGGGTTGTAGAGATGAGCCATGAGCAGGCATGAGGGACTTTTCAGGGTGCTAGAAATCTCTATAACTGGATAGTGGGGATGGTTCCTCCACTCCACAATTGGCTAAATAGTATTGAATTGTACACTTAAAATGTGGTCCTCACGGGCAATTAAATTGTCCAAATTACTACCAAAATATGCATTTCTCTGTGCTATCCTAAAGAAATAAAACATATATTCTTGGCACCTGGGTGGCTCAGTGGGTTAAAGCCTCTGCCTTCAGCTCAGGTCATGATCCCAGGGTCCTGGGATCAAGCCCCACATCCGGCTCTCTGCTTAGCGGGGAGCCTGCTTCTCCCTCTCTCTGCCTGCCTCTCTGCCTACTTGTGATCTCTGTCTGTCAAGTAAATAAATAAAATCTTTAAAAAAAACATATATTCTTACTCTATCTGTGGAAAGTGAGTAAGGAACTTATGTAGGAGAAAGTTCAATCTTTAAATTTCTTCCTTCCTGTGACGGCCCCACTTACAGCTCTCTTAGCAAAAGCAAATGAAACCCTAGGAAGCTGAGGGATATACAAGAGATGATGAACTCTGGCATAAATGTCTTCTCTCACTAAGAATCTCACTAAGAATCTGAGGTTCTCACAAACAATTCAGTCAGCCAGGAGAGGCCATTTTCAGTGTTTTCCCATCCATGAGCTTCTGCCAACTCTCCCTTCTTACGATTAGGGTCCTTTGGGACTCTAGTCTCCTAGTCCGGACACATTTAAAGCATTGTCCCATGAGTAATTTTTGCACCACATTGACGCTAGTCCTTGGTTCCTTAGAGAGCCTAGCAACAAATCACAGCGTATGGTAACACTCATATATATACTTACCAAAAGAAATGTGCGGATTGTTCTTATTTTGTTAAGTTCGAGAAGCAATTTCTGTGCCTTCTCATGGTTACTACAATATTCATCATAGATACGAAACTTGTCTTTCTGTGAATTTGAATAAGGATAAGTTAGAGTCATGGTAATACCTATTTGGAAAGATCAACCTGTGTGATGTTTGCGAACATATTTTATGTGTCCAAAGCGTTTACTATATTTTGGGAGCTCTACTCTATGTATGTATCTAAGCACACTTCATTTACCAATTTTCTGATTCAAGAAGAATAATCTAGGAAAAAAGGTTATACGAACTAGAGTCCAATATGATGTATGCAATACTAAGTAAATGAGCCAAATGGTAGCAAATTACAGAGAAGAGATTATTTAGCTTTCCTGAGACGGTTCAGATACAGCTTTAAAAAAAAAAAAGTAGTATCTGAGTAAGGTTGAGAGAGATGAATGCATCATTCCCAGGCAGGTGAGGGAAGAAAGCATTTTAGGAACAGGGAAAAGCATGTGCCTGATCATGCAGGAATAGAGAGACCTAGTACCCTGCAGTTCACATGCACCAATCTGGACAGCTGTGCTTAGGAGGGACACGGACAAACAAGAGAATATTCAGCAACAAGTGACTAAGATAATGATGGACTCTGGAGACTCTACTCTAATATGAGACTCTCTGTGACAAAGTATGAGAGGTCATTTCAAGAATAATCATTTGTTAGTATAATAAAGTAAGGAAATGGTAGCTACTTTCAGACAGCTGTCATAGTGTAATGGGACTTACAACACTGTGTAGCTCCAAAACACAAAACTAAGACCACTGGGTGGACATTGCAGGGCAATCCATAATGGGCAGTGGTAGGCAGATTCAGGATTAACATAAAGATCTTCTAGTGTTTATAGCTTTCATTAAAAGTGATCAAGTAGGAAAAGATAAATAACCTTCGTATTTGCCACAGAAGGGGTACTTTCAAAAAGGGAGTAATTTCACCATCATGACCTCTAAGCATCCTTCTGTCATTAGATTTTTCTCTCAGTGGCTAGGATTAGTATCTACCAAAGCAACTCCAATAAGAGGAAGACACAGAAAATGTATTGATCAAATATTAGAGCCGAAGTACACCCTCTGGAATTTCCATGACATACATTTGGAAAGCAACACTGAGTGCTATTTTATATAGCCAGCAAAAAATATTTTGAGTTACTTATATTTTGAGTTACTTATTTCAAGAGATGGTATGACCCAAAAGGAAATACGCTTCAGAAATAGTTTAGCTAAATTCATGGATGACAGATTCATAGTGTGTTACTGAGGAAATGGATGTCAGAGTGCAAGATTCCCATGTGAGGCTCTGGACTAAGTCAGCAGATGCTCCAGCTGGCAGAAGATGTGAATTCATTCATGAAGAGGAACAGTCTGCATTAAGTGGACACAAACATGCGTGGTTTCCAGTCATACCCAAGGAAAGTACGGCTTGATCTTCCTGCGCCAAGGAGCCTCTCTCCATTTAATATTAAGTACCTTTATGAAATATTTCCTGATTATAAAAAGAACATATGCAGCTTTGCCCACTCCAGACAGAATTACAGACCTAAAAATTACATACCATTAACTTTCTAAAGGCTAAATGGAAATAAAAATAAACAAAAATTGACTTCTGTGACAAAATACTCTTTTGCATTTTTAAATAAAACATCAATTGTATGGCATTTTGGTACAGAGAGGAATTCAGGTGGGTGAAAATTAGCATCAGTGGAATGTTATAAATAGCAGCGCTATTTTTTTTTTTTGCTATGAATGCCCTTCATTTCTGAAAATAATTTTCATTTTATAGGTGATTTCTTTATAAATCAATTGCACAAATAATTTCAACTATCCTGTCTAAAGAGACTAAAATGCCAAGAACTAACTTGTTGGAAAAAAGAAAAGGCTGTTTGTTCTTCACTGAATAAAATGGATGATGTGAGGACCTCACCCCTTTCCTGGCTCTCAGTGGAAGATTTCATTGGCCTTAAAAGACCCCAAACTTTCGGTGTCACATTTTACTTCTACACTGAGTTCTCACATGCTACTGTGCCAAAAGCTAAACCTTAAAATCTGGGGGATGGGGCAGAGCTTCTAAAATAAACAGAAATTGATCTTACAAAGTGAAGAAAGCGGGTTCCCACTTCTTGTTGAGTGTTAGGTTCTGGATGCAGGCATTCTTCCACGCCTTTTAAAAATGCCTTAGGTACAGCAAGGATATCTTCAATATTTGAGAACAGCATCTACAAATAAATATAATAAGTGCAATAATGAAGCAGGTCAAAAAAAAAAGTCCATGAGAGGATAGTATTCTCTTTGCAAGCTGAAAATTTCAGGGCATGCTTATCCTTTCTACCCACGCAGAGGGAGGGCAGAGGACCAATTTTGTCTGGACATCCTTTCTACTCCTACAAAGCTCTGGGAACCAGGAACCCATTCCTGGCTCTCAGGAAAAGCCCGAATAACTAAATCCAAGCGTGACAGTCCCCAACCCATTAGTGAGAATGGGCAGCAGGTAACATAGTGCAGGCAGATTTGCTGGCAGGCTTTTGGGGGCAAAGGCTTCTTTGGTCTCTGGAACAGCATCCTGGAATGGACAGCTTCCCCTCTGGAAAGGTGCTGTGTCTGGAAGTGATAGCTTGGACAGCTACAAGGTCATTTTGCAGGGATGAGAAGAGCCAGCCCTGGGCAAAGCAGATAACCTGGATGAAAGTGAAGAGCTAGACAGAACCTGGCAATCTTATCGACCTCTCTGAGTCACAGGTCCTGAACCTTCTCTTCTGTCTGGAGTCCCCAAATGAGAGCTGATGTGTCTTCAACTTGTTTGAATAATAAGTGTCTATTGCTTGGGACCAAAAGCACACAAACTAAAATGCTCCCATGGTAAGAGAATTTGAAAGTTCATTTTTAATTTATAAAAATATAGAAGAGCCTATAAAAATCCTTGGGAATTTTTTTTTTTTTGTAAAATAAAACAGCAAATCAGCACCAAAAATAAACATCAATAATAATTTAGGCAGCTTAAATGAATAATAACAGTAGTGTATATAATTTTCATTTACCTCCTCCCCCTTTACAAAAGTCTTCATCATTTTCCTTTCCTGCAGCCTAAAAGGAAAGGCTTATACATGTGTTTCTGAGTTGAAGACATTATGCAGACATTTTCTGCACCACGGAACCACCCAAATCATTTACTCTTTGGTGATCAAAGATTGAAGTCACATTTGTCCACATCTTGCCTTCCTAAGCCACCTCAGGCAAATCTCCCACCCTGGGCTCTGTTCCCCCCTCCTCACAGACACTGAGGTTCTTGGTCATGTGTTTTTCTTCCTCTTTTCAAACTGCCCAAAGGCCTCAGCAAAAAATTGTTCCATGTCCTCTACGCCTCTACGTAATCATCACTCTGTTTCTTTTCCCAAACCCTCTTTCCCTTTATCTCAGGGTCGCCCACACAAGTGACTGGCACAGAACTTATAGTGGAACTGAGGAGAAGCTCAAGAGCCTAGAGTAACATCCCACAGAAGAAATTTTAACTAAAAGGGAATGTGTGCTTGGGTTGAGGGCAGACTGTGCCTCTTCTCACCTTCACTGTTTCTTCTGTTACATTTTGATCAATTTTTGATGCAGCACACTGGTTTATTCAGTGTAAGAATACCTGCATGAAACAAACAAAAAAAAAGATATTGTGAAGGCAACATTAGGTTAATAAAATAACACGGTGTTGATTAGAACTAAATTTTTTATAGGAAACCAGAGTTTAAAAACCCAGTAACTCCTGAGAATAATAGTTTAGTTGTAAAAGGTGAAACCCTGGTTCACAGTGGTTTCTCCCTGGGAATTATATCCTTCAGAATTTGGGGGCAAGGGGCGCCTGGGTGGCTCAGTGCGTTAAGCCGCTGCCTTCGGCTCAGGTCATGGTCTCAGGGTTCTGGGATCGAGTACCGCATCAGGATCTCTGCTCAGCGGCGAGTCTCCTTCTCTCTCTCTCACTCTGCCTGCCTCTCTGTCTACTTGTGATATCTCTCTGTCAAATAAATAAACAAAATCTTTAAAAAAAAAGAATTTGGGGGCAAGACCAAAAGTGATCATGTATATATGAACTAAACTTATCCACCACGATCTCAATGTTCTGTGGTAAACAGTTAGGAGTCAAAATTTCCTAAATTTCTAAGTCTTGCGAAGAACAAAACACCAAAATCTAATGAAAAATGAGACTTCTAATTTAAAAAAAGGGGGGGGTCAGAAATTCCAAGGTGATTCTTTGGAACTGAGATAGACTGAGGGAAGGAAGTAGGGAGTCAAAGACCAAAAGAGAATGAAAGAGAAAAAGAGAAAGAAAGTGACTCTTCAAGAAGGAATGAAACAATTTCCCTTCCTTCTTAACTACCCCCTCCCAAATTTTAGAAAGCCAGATTTTGTATTTCTGGGATCCGGTCAGGGCTCTTCAAAGCCCTATGGTAGGCAAAACATTTCCTTAGTATTTCAAAGATCTGGACTCTCCTTAATAAGTCATTAATTAAGCTTGGACCCATGACCAAGTAAGCTATTATTTTAGCAAAGGAAGAAAAGAGTGGAAAGAGCTATTTATATTGGGCCTTAAAAGAGAAACTTTGGAAGGAAAAGGAGAAGTGACCTTCCATCCAGTAAATCTGGCTTGTGTCTTCAAGACATTGCTCATTAACCACCTAGTAACCAGGTGAAATCATGGTTTCTCTTGTCTGTCTTAAGAACTTCAAGCACTGGGGTGCCTGGGTGGCTCAGTGGTTTGAGCCTCTGCCTTCGGCTCAGGTCATGATCTCAGGGTCCTGGGATCGAGCCCCGCGTCGGGCTCTCTGCTCAGTGGGGAGACTGTTTCTCCCTCTCTCTCTCTGCCTGCCTCTCTGCCTACTTGTGACCTCTCTCTGTCAAATAAATAAATAAAATCTTAAAAAAAAAAAAGAACTTCAAGCACTACCAGCCAAGTTGGGGAATGATTACACAGCCCATCAATCCCCAGGGCACACAGAGTCTCCAAGGAACCTCTGGATACTATATCAAACAAATGAAGACTAAAGTAAGAATCCCATTTTTGACATGCTATATTTACAAACACTTAAGAGATTAAGAAAACCCAGTACTGCTCATAACGTTCCACAGTTATCACCCTCAAGCACATTGGAGTAAGAATATGAAATGGCACAGGGGCGCCTCGGTGGCTCAGTTGGTTAAGCATCCAACTCTTGATTTCAGCTCAGGTCCTGACCTCTGAGTTGTGAGATGGCGCCACCCATCAGGCTCTGGGCTGAGTGTGAAGCCTACTTTAGATTCTCTTTCTCTTTCTCCCTCTGCCTCTGCCTATGCCCCTCACCCCTCCCTCTCTAAAAAAGGGGGGGGTATAAAATGGCACCACATTTCTGGGAACAACTTGACCATATATCTCAAATTTTTAAATGGGCATACCCTTTAACCCAGAAATTCTTACCTCCATGAATTTATCCCAAGAAAACTTTCAAACAAGACGAAATAGTAATTACAAAAGTGAAAACATTGGAAACAACCTAAATGCCCATTAAAAGGGAATCATTTATATTATGGTACATGCAAATTACAAAATACTATGCAGAACTATAATCATAAATGGAATGTGATAAAAATTTCATAGAAATATGTATAGACAGATGTCTATAAAATATTGTGTCATGAACAAATTTATCAAACAGCGTTCTTGATAGGTGTACACATATATGTACGCACATATACATATTACATGCAAGTATATAAGCATAAATATATTTGTGAAATGGCAGTGTGCATCCATACTAAGAAAAAATATGCAGCACATATCAAAATGCAGCAGTGGTTAAAGTGACCTTTGTATGCCTCCTTATGCACAGAATATTTGGCTGTGAGCATACGGCAACATTACTAAAAAGAAAAGCAAAACTATTTAAAAGAAACAAAACAAATGAGCCATAGGACCTCATTCCTAGCATTAGCTTCAAACCCCTCTCTATATCCGAGTCAATCAGTTCATGTTTCAGTCTATAACTACAAAGCCACATCAATACTAACAGCCTCAACAGAATGAAATAATTCAGCTGAATTAAATAAACTTAATAAGAAAGGAATGGAGGGCACCTTGTCTTTTTAATTGGAAACATGTGATGTGATTTTTGAACTATTATCTAGAGTTCAGTAAAATTGCTCATGAGAAGAGATTTCAAATTTTCTGACTTTGCCCGTTTTAATCACTATCAGTCTCATTTTTAATTTTAGATTTGGTTTTGTACGCTCTTATCAAAAAGGCTCCATCAGTTCTTTCCACTTAGTTTTAAAATAGCATGGTGGTGTAGTCGCCTAGTTTACATTTCATGTTGACCACACAGTAAACAGGTAACCTCCCATGCAAGCAAAACCGAAAGTTACCTCTACATTTATAAACCTTTTCCTAGGAGCTGAACACAGTCACATTCTGAAGCCCATGAATTAAAGTAAGGAGACAGTACGAATGAATCAAAATAGGAGTTAGAAAGGCACATACAAACTAAGAAAGTAAACTGTTTCTTCACCTGACTTTTTATCTTCTTAGCCTCTGGGACAACATGGAACTTTTTGTTTAGCTGTATATGAAAGAAAACCTGGAAATTGTTAACATTTCTGATGAGGCATTTATCTTCCTAAGAGCTTGATTTTATATACACAGTTCAGTCAGATTTCAGATAGTTTGCCTAGAGCACAAAATCACGAAATCTGACATACTGGACAAAACACGTACGTCTACCTCTTTAAGATAAAGAAAAATAACGTGTTTTCAGAATCCTCTTGTAACAACCAGCATCTACAAAGTCCTTTCTGATTTTGTAATTGGAGCATTTAATTTTTCTCCAATCAGTCAAAGAAGCATTAATACCCTAAATACAAAAATACATGAGGGATTTCATATGCTGTTTTATCTCTGCATTCATTAATTCCCTTTGGTCCAGAGTTTCATCAGAATTAGGTCATCTTCACTTTGATACGAATACACTGAAAATAAGTACCAGAAAAACTTATAATGCCAGTGGTTCTCAAGCTTTTTATGGTGCATGAAATCTGGAGAGTTTCTTCTAATTGTAGATTGCCCTATCCCCAGAAGGTCTGACTCAGCAGACTAGTTGAGGACCCAGGGGTAAGTTCACCAGATGATTCTGATGCATTCGGTCTAGAGACCACATCTGATGAACACTCCTGGGAATTCATTCTTCCAAAGATGAAAGAAACAGACTGTGAAGAAAAAACAAGTGAGTGAGTCTCAATAGCAAAAATGGGTTCCGTTATTTCTTCTTCATTTTCAAACACTATGTCAGCTCCCTCTATGCACAATAACCTCTGGATCTGCCACTTGGTGCTCCTGATCATCACACCAGAGGATACCCTTTGGACCATGAACCTCAAATATGGGCTGCATAAATGGGGCATAATAATATCTAAAGCCTAGGGAGATGCAGAGACCAGTGAGCTAAGACAGACTACACTGCATTTGGAAGTTGGAAGAGGTGAGGCTCACAGTTGCCCCTTCTTGTACCTTCCAGCTTGCAGGTGTGTTAGCATGAACTCAGTTTGCCAGCATTCCCCTCACAATGATTACACAACACATTCCTAGATTCGCTGCAGTCAGGGACTTTTCTTTCCCTACACCAAGAACAGAACTCGTCATCTCCTCTTCAATTTCTTCTGTATTGTTTTTTTCCTACCATATCTTTGGTAAAACAGGATAAATGCCATATATTAATTAAAGCTTAAGAAAGCTAAAAATGTCACAAATGTGCTACCAAGAAAGTAAAAGGAGGAAGAAAACTCATGAGGATAGAGACAAGACAGCAATTCCCTTCCTCCATGTCTGTCCATCTGGGCCACTGCTTGCTCAAAGGGTAAGGCAAACTCCATGACGAATATTATTCTCAGAATGTACCAGTTTACTTTATAATTCTGATGTACTAATTTATCTCTTTCAACTCATTTTTTGTCCTTCCCACTCTTTCCATCAGGCATGCACAGCAGATCACTCTTAAAAGTCACACAGACATGTTCATTGCTATAACATTTTCAGATAGTTGTGGATATTCTTCTTTAATACAACACCAAATCTCAGGTCATTTCTTAAAGGGTAGTCATGATTTTTAATCTGAAACCAACCATATCAGTGAACTCTCCACACTCTGTTGCATTAACACCAACTGATCTATCTGCAGTTTGAAGAGATCTATTATATATGCTTGATGCTATAAGGTATTTTAGCAATGATTCACTGGGAGTTAAACATATCTTCAAGATATTAACACATTTTCTTATTTAATATCAAAGAAAACCCACATCACAATAGTATCAGTATCCAACTCATTAGAAAAATCTGTAAGTATGAGGAAAGTATCGAACTCATAAATTTTCCAAAACTCAAAATTCACTTGCAAACTTGAATTTATCATCATCAGCAAATACTATCAGTTGTTTTCCTTGAGGTGACAAGCTTACTTCATCCTTTTTGGAAAAAAACTATCTGCCAAATGCCTGAATGCCAGGAAACTGAAACATAGTTTATCTCACAGTTGTTATTTCAAGTAAATATAATGTTCCATAGCAACTCAATCACAAATTCTAGTCCCTGGAGACAACCATATTTTTGAGTATGAGCAGAAGTACTAGGTATACTTCCCATTTCATCACACAGAATATTAAAAAGACACATGCTCAAGAGTCAGGACTTAATAAAAGTCGTAATTTTTACAGCTTTAAGTGAAATTGGTATCCCCTTGTCACTCCCTCATGAGTGAGGACCAGGAAGTATGTCATGGCTACTAGTAGAGTTTGGTGCCACTGCTGGATTCACACTAAAACATCAGCAGTTTTACACCTGACTGATTTTCCCCCACCAGTGTAAGCAACAGCACAGTAGCGGGTTGGGGGGGGGGGTGGAAGCAAATAAACTCTTAGTATTACCACGAGAATAGCTTTAACCTTATATATTCTCCAAAAGGATTTTTGCAAAACCCCAAAAACCTGCAAAGCACACGTTGAGAACCACTGTTTTAGGTATATAAAACATATCAATAAACAAAATAGTCAAGAATTTCTGCTCTTATTCTAGTGGGAGGAGGCAGACGATATGCAATAAACATAATAAACATATTCAGCGTACTAGAAGCTAGGTGCTAAAACTGAGCAACGAACTTACTGTAATAATAACATATCTACACACAATTGAAAAAAATTATTATTAAATGTTACCAAACATTTAAATTATAACAAGTCTCTACAATCTCTTTCAGAAAACAGGAGTAGAAGAAACATTTCCTAACTTGTTTTATGAGGCCAGCATCATCCTAATACCAAAACCAAAGACTTCACAAGAAAATAATGGACCAATATCTCTTATAAGTATAAACGTTCTAAGTGGGGCACCTGGGTGGCTCAGTGGGTTAAAGCCTCTGCCTTAGGCTCAGGTCTTGATCTCAGGGTCCTGGGATCAAGCCCCACATAGGCTCTCTGCTCAGTGGGGAGCCTGTTGCCTCTTCTCTCTCTGCCTGCCTCTGCCTACTTGTGATCTCTATCTGTAAAATAAATAAATACAATCTTTTAAAAAGTTCTAAGCAGGGGCGCCTGGGTGGCTCAGTGGGTTAAAGCCTCTGCCTTCGGCTCAGGTCATGATGCCAGGGTCCTGGGATCGAGCCCAGCATCTGGCTCTCTGCTCAGCAAGGAGCCTGCTTCATCCTCTCTCTGCCTCCTTCTCTGCCTACTTGTGATCTCTGTCTGTCAAATAAATAAATAAAATCTTTAAAAAAAAGTTTTAAGCAAAATATTAACAAGTAAAAGCCAAAAATGTCTAAAAACAATTGTACTCCACAACCAAGGGGAATTTACCATAGGTATGCAAAGCTGGTTCAACATTCTAAAATCAGTTAATGAAATCCATCTCATTACCGATCTAAAAAGAAAAATCATACGATCTGATCAAAAGATGAAGAAAAAAGCATCTGACAATTCCAACACCCACTCATGACAAATACTCAGTAAACTAAGAATACAAGGGAATGTCCTCAACATTATTAAAAAAAAAAAAACTTTTAAAAAAACCCTACAGCTAACATCATATATAATGGTGAGAAACTAGAAAATTTCCCATTACAATCAGGACCAAGGCAAGAATGTCTCCTGTCACCACTCCTTTTCAGCATTGTCCTCCATTTCCTAGCTAATACAGTAAGACAAAAAGGGAAGTAAAAGGCTTATAGTTTGGAAAGGAAAAATATAACTGTCTTTGTTCACAAACGATATGATTGTCAGTGTGGGAAATGCAAAAGAATTGACAAAAAACCTCCTGGAACTTAGAAGCAATTATAGCAAAGTTGCAGGATACGTGGTTAATATACAAAATTCACTCACTTTCCTCTGTGCCAGCAATGAACAAATGGAATTGAAATTAAAAACAGAATACCATTTACATTAGCACCTCCAGAAATGAAATACTTAGGTATAAATCTAACAAATATGTACAACAGGAGGAAAGCCACAAAACTCTGATAAAAATATACCAAAAGAGACTAAATAAATGGAGAGAGGCAGTCCACATTAATGGATAGGAAGACTCGATAATGTCAAGATGCTAGTTCTTCCCAACCTGATTTAACACAACTTTAATCAAAATTCTAGCAAGTTCTTTGGTGGATATCAACAAAACGATTATAAGTTTATATGGAGAATGAAAGACTCAGAATAGTCAAAACAGTACTAAAAAAAAATAAGGAAAAAGTCACAAGACTGACACTACTGGATTTCAAGGCTTAATATAAAGCCATAATCAAAACAGTATGGAATTGGTCAAAGAACAAATAGATAAATGAAATACAACAGAGAGCCCAGAAACAGACTCACACAAATATAGTCAACTAAGCTTTGACAAAGGAGCAAAGGCTATGCTATACAATGGAGAAAGGATAGTCTTTCTAACAAACAGTGCTGGGAACAACTGGACATCTACATGTAAAAAGATTAGAAAAAAAAATCTAGACACAGACCTTATATCCTTCAGAAGAATTAGCTCAAAATGGATCAGAACCAAAAATAAAATACAAAACCCTAAAGTGCCTAGAATTAACATAGGGGGAAATTTTCTAGGTGACCCCACATATGGTGATGACTTTTTTAGATGTAACACCAAAGGCATGATCCATGAAAAAAAATAATTGACAATCCAGACATCATTAAAATTAAAAACTTTTCCTCTGTGATGACAAGAGAATGAGAAGACAAGCCACAAACCAGAAAGTATTTCCCT
The DNA here is from genome assembly GCF_922984935.1 of Meles meles. Classification (NCBI taxonomy): domain Eukaryota; kingdom Metazoa; phylum Chordata; class Mammalia; order Carnivora; family Mustelidae; genus Meles; species Meles meles. The sequence continues at coordinate 38,605 of NW_025721440.1, forward strand.
AAGAATTATATGACACATGTGATAAAGAATCATAGTCCAAAATGTACAAAGTAAAACTCAACAATAAGAAAGTCAACAATGAAATTAAAAAATGGGCAGAACTGAACAGACACCTCACCGAAGATATACTCATGGCAAATAGGCATATGAAAAGGTGTTCAAATCTTGTGTCATTAGGCAGCTACAAATTAAAACAACAATGAGATACTACACACCTATCAGAAAGGACAAAATCCAAAATACTCAGAGTGCCAAAGGCTGGCAGGATGGGGAATAATCAGAAACACTCACTCATTGCTGGTGGGAATGCAAACTGATACAGCCACTCTGGGAAACAGTTTGGCATATTCTTACCATAAATGTTCTCACCATGCCAATTCAGTGATCGTGTTCCTTAGAAGTTACCCAAATGAGCTGAAAATTTATCCATAACAAAACCTGCACCTGCCAGTTCACAGCAGCTCTATTCATTAATGACAAAAGTGGGAAGCAATCAAGATGTCCTTCAGTAAATGAATGGATAAATACATCCAAACGATGGAATATTCTCAACCTAAAAAAGAAATGAGCATGATCTGGCCCCTCCCTCCTCTCATATTCTGTCTCATCCCAGCTTCCCCATTCTGGGCCACTGCCCAACCACAGCCACCTCTCTGTGCCTCCCCAACAAGCCACGCCTACTTCCACCTTGGCACCTTTTCACAACCTGCTTCCTCAGCCTAAAACCCTCTTCATCTGGCTGCCTCCTACTGTCACTCACTCCTAAGCTTCAGGTCTTTCATGGCCATCCAGTCTAAGTGTTCCCTTTCCCACCCCCCATCATTACCTACCTACCCCATTACTCTACTTTATCTACCCTATGGCACTACCTGCTCCTCCATGTCCCATTTTATGTATTTGTTTACTAGTCCCCCACCTTTATACCAGAGCTCTGTGAAGGCAGTCTACCTGTTTTGTTCACTCGGGTTTCCCCCGTGTCTCCCAACAATGCCTGGCACTTGGTAAGCACTCAATAACTTTAGTGGTATAAGTAACAAATATTTTCTTCACTAGAGGGTCTTTGTTTCTAAAGACCACCAGACTGTGTAGTATTAATTCCCTTAGTGTATTATCTTCCCAGCTATTAGAATACAGCTAATCATCAGCAACTTAGAATATAAGAATATCATACAATCGCTTTTCTTTTTCATCATCATATACCAGGGTACCTCAATATTAACACTCTGGACACTTGTGCCAGAAAAATGTTGGTTGTGGGGTTTGTCCTGTACATGTAGGATGTTTAAGTGTTTCATGGCCTGCACTGACTAGATGCTAACAGCAACTACCATCCCAGTTGCAACCACCAAAAATGTCTCTCCACATTGCCATGACTCAGCACCCCCACAGTGGTGCAGTTGAGCGCCCCTGGTATATACAATCCCAAAATACCTATAGCATTATTAAGGAAATTCACAAATTTGAGACTAAAAGCTTCTGCATTATCAACATCTCTGGGCTACATGATAAAAATTTTTTCTGGCTTCCTGGGTTTTAAGCAATGTCCCATATTTCTCCATATATCTTATTTCAATGATTTTGTTAGATTATAAGTAAAAAGTCCACCACATTTTTATAAAATTATTAGGCAGAATTTAAAGTTCCTTTCAAACAAAGCAGATTTTTTAAAGCTCCCTTTGTTGTGTAGTTTCAACTCAGACACGATGAACAACAATTATAAAATACTTGGAGTTTGCATGTCTGTCCTCCATCAGACTATATAACGCTACAGAAAATGTATGGGCAGCATGTTTTCATCTTTTGGAACAGATATTAGTTTGTCCCTAGACTACCATGACAACATTCCACCCATACAAAGCTCCAAAAACAGAGAATAATAAATCACTTGTCACTCGTTCAGTAGCACTGAAGACTAACCCTCTTGGGCATCTATCTCTCTACAAACCATTAAAGGAAAATACATGTCACCCTGGGTTACTCAGATAGATGCCTAAAAAGATCACAGGGATACCAACTAGTATGTCAATATCCAGAGGAAAAAATCTTGGAATGTTGGTGTTTTTTCATGATTCAGAAGCAAAAGGATTTATTACATCCTATTTGTTGAGAGCCTGTCAATATGTACTCAATTTCCCACAAAAGGATGTTTTATTCTTTCTCAAAACAACTATTATTTCAAAATTAACATCACCAACATCTAGACGAAGATCATTTTTCACCATACAACCATACTTTTTAAACTTCCTTGGCTGAAACTTCTCCAGGATTTGAGGATAATTAAAACATTATTTAGTGTCTTCTGTTTGACCTCAATGTGTTAAAAGGCAGCATGACAGAATTCTGCTCTTCAGGACTTCTCGGGGGCAAGAATTCATGAAGGATCAGCATGTAATTGGTAATCTAACCACATACAAGGCACAAGATTTTAAGGATGGTTAATAGGTGGTTAGAGAGCCACTAGTGAAAATGGACAGAAGATGAAGGAAAAACCAAAACCATGATCAATGGAATCTCAGAGATGCATAAAATGGAAAGGAGAATAAGAATCAGAATACTTATTAAGTGATTTCAAAGCATACCAAGCTTTTCTGAAGTGTGTTTTTTGCCAATTTTTGTTATTTTGTTAAGTTTTTGGTTTTCTCTTGTGTGTTTTTGTGATTTCAATTCCTAGGTCTCATCCTCACCGCTCAGCCCATAAAAGATAAATAATAGCCATCTTTCTTGGATATTTAACTTCCATTGACTTAAGGCAGTGAGTTAAGTCTAAAGCGGAGATAGAAAGCAGTAGAGGTATTTTGAACATAACACAATTGGTTAAAATATTGTTTCAACTGCTACCATTTAAGGAAATAAAAACATTTACATAAAAATCAATCATTACAGTCCCTCTTCAAATGCTAGGGAAAAAAAAAATCAACACAGGTTCCACATTCCTGAATGGTAGCAATAGCCTGGAGCAAAAGCAACCACAAGTTCCCTTCACTGGCTGCAGTCACCACTATGCCCTGTTGCCCCCAGACCAAAACTAAATGGCAATTGTTTTTTATTCTCAACACTAATGTTGTCATTTAATTTATATAAAATTCATTTTACTGATTTTTGTGACTTAGAAATCTCTGCGGCCCTTTAAATTTTCAGCACATAATCTTGAGGTTTTGCCAAGGCCCTGTTACCTTTTATAAAGCTTTCTTTAATAGTAATCATTCTGTTAGGGTCCGTGATCAAAGGACAAAAACCAACACAAAGTGAAAGTCAAGCAAAGCTTTACTTCCACCATGCATTGAAAATCAAACCAACCAGTGGGGGCCCTCTCTTACGAAGAGGCGACCACAACAAGGACACCGACTCTGGAGGTTCCCGTTACAGGGCGAGGCGGTTCCCATTACCAAGCGAGGCGAAGCGAGGCCAGGCCAGGCCGCTCCCCTTACAAGGCGAGGTGGCGAGGCGAGGCGAGGCGAAGCGAGGCCAGGCCAGGCTGCTCCCCTTACCCGGCGAGGCGGCGAGGCAGCGAGGCAAGGCGAGGCGTGGCCAGGCCAAGCCGCTCCCCTTACCAGGCGAAGCAAGGCGAGGCAAGGCCAGGCCGCTCTCCTTACCCGGCGAGGCGAGGCCAGGCCAAGCCGCTCCCCTTACCCAGCGAGGCGAGGCCAGGCCAAGCCGCTCCCCTTACCCGGCGAGGCGAGGCCAGGCCAAGCCGCTCCCCTTACCCGGGGAGGCGAGGCCAGGCCAAGCCGCTCCCCTTACCAGGCGAAGCAAGGCGAGGCAAGGCCAGGCCGCTCTCCTTACCCTGCGAGGCGAGGCCAGGCCAAGCTGCTCCCCTTACCCGGGGAGGCGAGGCCAGGCCAAGCCGCTCCCCTTACCAGGCGAAGCAAGGCGAGGCAAGGCCAGGCCGCTCTCCTTACCCGGCGAGGCGAGGCCAGGCCAAGCCACTCCCCTTACCCGGCGAGGCGAGGCCAGGCCAAGCCGCTCCCCTTACCCGGCGAGGCGAGGCCAGGCCAAGCCGCTCCCCTTACCCGGCGAGGCGAGGCCAGGCCAAGCCGCTCCCCTTACCCGGCGAGGCGAGGCCAGGCCAAGCCGCTCCCCTTACCAGGCGAGGCAAGGCGAGGTGAGGCCAGGCTGCTCCCCCATGAGGCGTTGAGGCTGCGAGGGAGGCGGGGAAGCAAGGCGGCGAGGGCACTCCACGGCGAGGGAGGCTGGGAGTCCGCTCCCCAGCGAGGGAGGTGGGAAGGCCGCTCCCCGGCGAGGGAGGTGGCGAGGCCGCTCCCCAGCTTCCCGGTGAAGTTCATGATGCTCAGCTCCCCACGATTACAATGCTCAGGACAATGCTGGTCCCAAGGACCCCATGCTGCCGCCGACGACTTTGACGCTACCACTACTACCCCAAAGACGATTACTACTCCCCTGCCTCACAGACTAACCTTTATAGAGGTGCTTGAGCCTGGCCCACACACAGGTGGCCAATGAGAATGCAACACACAAGGAAAACTGCACAGTCACCCTGGGTCAGCAATAGGGGTGGCCAATTGAATCCCAATTCACCACAGCAAATATATGTGTACCCCACTGATTGGATGTCTCCATCCAACCTGGCCCGCCCCCATATACGGGGCCTGCAAGCAAGTTCCTCTGGGAGGGGCAGGGTCAACCCAAGCCCACAAGGAAATGGCGCTCTCTGGCCAACCAGGCCCTTACAATTCCACACTTCTAACTTCTATTTGATTTTATTTTCAAAGTTTGCTTATTTTTAGTAATCTCTACACCCAACAAGGGGCTTGAACTCAGCATCCTGACATCAAGTCACATGGTCCCCTGACTGAGCCCCTAGAGTTCTAAGTTTTAAAATGGCACTTGGTCTTAAAGTATTAGAGTGAAAAATCCCCCCGAAGAGAAGAGAAAAAGCTTGAAGAAAAAGCACGAAGAAAACCGGAGCCTATTGACTTAACGTCTGTTTTTCCAAGGCATTAACAATTATATTAGATGTTAATTCTCACATAAAGTTTACATTTTTTTTTTCAGATGGGCCTGTCATTTTACTTTATCAGCCTGTGTGAGTTCTGTCCATACCAAGATCATGTAGCACATCACTGAAATCAAAGCCATAGTGTGGCCTTACTCCACATACATTGTTCAACTTTTCTTAGTACTTTGTGCTCTAAGTCTTCTCAAGGATGATAGATAGGCTGCAGTCTCTATAAACACCTTACAGTTTGGTCTTGAATTAATTTTTTCTACCTTCTTTGCATTTGTTAGCTTTTAAATTTCTGAAATGTGTAGAAAATATGACTGAAGAGACTCGGCCAACTAAGCCACCCAAACATCCCAAAGTACTATTATTATTAACCTAATTTAATGTGTGAGGAAACCAAGGCTCAGAACCTTGGCTGCATTCCCTGCCTATGAGACATCCTGTATCTGCATAGGTGTGTGGTAGGTGTTTATAGGTGTGTTGAGGAGGATTAGCTCTGAGGGGTTTCAAAACAGCAGACTATAAACATTGGGCACTTCTTTTTTTTTTTTCTTTTACTAGATTTTTTAACCATTTTATTTATTTTTTCAGCGTTAACAGTATTCATTGTTTTTGCACAACACCCAGTGCTCCATGCAAAACGTGCCCTCCCTATTACCCACCACCTGTTCCCCCAACCTCCCACCCCTGACCCTTCAAAACCCTCAGGTCGTTTTTCAGAGTTCATAGTCTCTTATGGTTCGCCTCCCCTTCCAAATTTTTTTTTTATATAAACATATAATGTATTTTTATCCCCAGGGGTACAGGTCTGTGAATCGCCAGGTTTACACACTTCACAGCACTCACGATAGCACATACCCTCCCCAATGTCCATAACCCCCTCCCCCTCTCCCAATCCCACCTCCCCCCAGAACCCCCAGTTTGTTTTGTGAGATTGAGTCATTTATGGTTTGTCTCCCTCCCAATCCCATCTTGTTTCATTTATTCTTCTCCTATCCCCCTAACCCCTCATGTTGCTTCTCCATGTCTTCTTAATCTTATTTATTTAGTTGGTTTTTTCCTGAAGTTTGGTGTATCACTGACCATTCCGGAAAAAGACATCAATCACCCAAAACAATATAAGGAACACAAGATCATCATGAATCAAATGACACTTGGAATATATAAGCCAAGAGAAATTTATTGCCAAAAGTCACTTTATTAAAAAAATATTTAATAGTTTAAAATAAAGTAAAATGACAGGCCAATCTGAAAAAAGTTCTACAGAAAAGTCAGGTACAGAAAAGAAGACTAATATCCTTGGAGCTGCCTTAGCTCTTCTGAATGCTATCAACTCTTTATAGCACCAAGAGAACCATTAAACAAACATGGCGCATTAGGCGAGATTATAGAACAAAAATTAAAATCTATTCCTTTATGTATTACAAGTCATAATATTTGTAAAAGAGCTCAAAGTCAGATGAAAATAATGAACCTTTCATTACATTCTGAATTAATAACAAAAAAGGGTATTTCCAATATCTCAGAATTTTGGGTGCCATTTAATAAGATAAAAGTATGTTTCCGGTGTTGGTGATTGATATGGGATAAAATGAATTACCAAGGGCCGTTCATAAACTTATAAGAACATACTTGTGAAAATGTTTCCTCAATAAAATGCCGGCTCAATTAACTTATTTTTAATATTGCACAAATATTTAGTCAGAGATGCCAGGAGACTATTGTGGTTCTAATATAATACTTCAGATTGTGCTGCTCAGGAATTCACAGTGATATCAGATAACCTAAAAAACACAGCACAATGAAAGAAAAGGCTAAGCAGGAAGTACAAAGCACACTATATAGATAATATTCTCAAGCACAAATTTTTCTCTGGCACAGGAAACTGGTCATTTCCCAAATTTAAAGTGCAGAACACTATTCCTGTTTAAGTCATTATTTGAGAATTTAGTTCCCATGAAAAGGAAATGTAGCAGCAAGGGAAGGAAAAGTATTTAGTGCTGGAAAACAACCCAGAGAAATGACTTGAGGATCCCAACACAAGGATTCATCTCTGCCTGGTATCCAGACCTCTTTTTTTTTTTCACACTCTGTTCTAGCTCACTATGAAATCCCACAAGGTAGAGAAGAAAGGCTTTTTAAATTTGCTTCATGATACATGTATGCTTGAACTAATTTAAAGAACGTTTTTTATTTAGAAATTTCTGTATCGGGGCGCCTGGGTGGCTCAGTGGATTAAGCCGCTGCCTTCAGCTCGGGTCATGATCTCAGGGTCCTGGGATTGAGCCCCGCATCGGGCTCTCTGCTCCGCGGGGAGCCTGCTTCCTCCTCTCTCTCTGCCTGCCTCTCTGCCTACTTGTGATCTCTCTCTCTCTGTCAAATAAATGAATAAAATCTTAAAAAAAAAAAAAAAGAAATTTCTGTATCTATTTTACCTTTTCTTCAGAACTCCTAAAATTGTTCATTCCTATCCTTAAGACACATATGACTTTTCTACCAACATCCTTTTGCTCCTTCCGACTTACCATACCCCCTTCTCTCCTTTCTTCATGTCTAGATATTCAACATACCATCCACTTCTCAGTCTGTAGTTCTGTTTCCTTTCCATTTTCATTCCATTTGAACTCTATTTCTAAAAGGAACTAATGTATAGTAATGTTAACAGTTAGTTTGGGGCTAGTACACATCAGTGGAACAGAAGAGAGCCCAGAAAACACTCTGAGTAGGAGGGAATTCTGTATCTGAAACCGGTGGCGCTTTATTTTTTTTTAATTAATTTACTCATTATAGAGAAAGAGCGCACTTGCGAGCATGCACAGGGGAGAGGAGAGAGGGGCAGAGGGAGGAGAAGAGAGAGAATCCTCAAGCTGACTCCATGCTGGCCCACAGCCCCACTGGAGCCCAATCTTACAACCTTAAGACCATGACCTGAGCCGAAATCAAGAGTCTGAGGCTTAACCAACTGACCCACCCAGATGCCCCATGAAGCACGTGGTACTTTCAGTCAGTGGGGAAGGAATGCACAGGTGTTGAGACAACAGACAGTCCAGTTTGCAGACTTTGTCAACATAAAAAAAAAAAAAAAAAAAAGAAAGAATGTGAGGTGGTTTAAAGTTTGAATTCTGGAGCCAGTCTGCCTGGATTCAAACCCCAGGTCTACCAAATGCTAGATACAAGACATCTCACCAGTAAATTTACCTCCCTGATGCAGTCCCAACATCGTAAAATGAGAATAATATGGTATTTATTCTTATAGCCTTCATGCAAAGTTTAAATAAATTAATATTTGTGAAGCAACTATTACCTCAAAAACCAATATATCCCTGTTAGCTAGAACTACTAATTTTTCCTATTTTATATCACCAAATATACTTGCCAGATGTTATTCTCATTAAATGACAGTACATTTAATCTCTGAAAGACCTTCAAGAAGAATCAGTCTTTTATACAACATGTGATAATCAATGCATTAACAACAGGATACATCATATATGTATAAATATGTAAAATATATTTATTTTGTCTTTAAGCCACTTATAATTTTTATTCATAATTTGCTTTGTAAAAATACATTAACAATATTTAAAAAGGCAAATATCTGAAAGATTTTGCTTATACACTCAGGAAATATGAGAAAAAATAACTGAAAATCTGGGATAACAATTATTATCAATAATCCCACTATGTTTCAAAAGCCAAGAGGAAAATGAAATAGGAAATATCATAGTCTGTATACTTCATGAACCAAGTAGGAGCCTGGAAAATACTATTAATGAGTTCATTTCCGTAGATATTAGCTTGCAGCTCCATCAACAGCTGAATATTCATGAAGCAACTTGGATGCAGGTAAACGAGAAAACTTCCCTTACACGAAAACAGCAATTATAACAACAACAAAAATTTATGCATTTTTTTCTGACCTGGGTTATGTAAAATAACAAAGAAAAAGCTAATGTCCATTCAAAACTTTATGAATTTTGTTATATAACCACAAAGATACAAGAGATTTGCTTACTGCTCCAAAACAGCAAACACCCTCTAACACCAGTACTTTCTGTGTTTCAGAACACTTAAATCATCCTAGATCCTCAAGAAGCAGCCTTAATGGGATGTACATGAAATTGTCCCTAGGCTGAGTGCACATTACTAACATGGTTTAGGGCAATTATTTGCAGAGCTTAGAGCTTGAAAATGCAAACAATATAAAGAACAAACTAAACAGTAAACTAAAATCTAATCAGAACTACACCCAATATTTGGGGGTTTGTCTGGAAGTCCTAAGTGCCCAGCAAGAAGACGTCAGGCAGCAATGATATTATTCAGGGAGATGGGAGCATGTGTCCTGCTGTCATTGGTCTGAAAGTTATACGTATATACAGATGCTCTTTGATGTGGAGTGGGGAGAAGTGGAGGTGGGAGGAAGGGAAAATGGCACCTACCGGGGAATAATTTTTATTGTCATGGCCTCTTACAAATGCAATAGGATTTAGATTTGGACCCTAGAGCTGATAAAGAACTGGAATAAAATTCAGAAATGAAGTGGCACGTGACTTTATAGTGCCGAGTCACACTGTAGAGGTGGGTTATCAGCTTGAAACTCAGGAATTGGTGTCCTTGCTCATCCCAGTTCCCTGGACCTAAGGAGATGGCAGAGTATAGGACCTTGTTGACCATTATGAGAACTTTGACTTTTACTCATAGTGCAATGGGGAAGGTTTCCAACTGAGTAGTGACAGGACTTGGCCTATGTTTTAGATAGACTCCGGTACCATTCTGATAATAAAAAATGAGATGCAAGCTCAGAAGCAGGAAGATGAGTGATGAAGCTACTGCATCTCTCATTTGGTGAAATGAATTCTATTAGTATCTCCATAATTATAAATGTTTTTCACACATCCATATGCACACACACACACACACACACACACACCCCATTTCAATTAATAAACACCGATCCAAGTAATCCCATTTTTTATTTCTCAAAATCATTTAAAATGCCAGTTAAGGGGCGCCTGGGTGGCTCAGTGGTTTAAGCCGCTGCCTTCGGCTCAGGTCATGATCTCAGGGTCCTGGAATCGAGTCCCACATCTGGCTGTCTGCTCGGCAGGGAGCCTGCTTCCCTCTCACTCTCTCTGCCTGCCTTTCTGCCTACTTGTGATCTCTCTCTGTCAAATAAATAAATAAAATCTTTAAAAAAAATATGCCAGTTAAGGAACAGATGCACGGCTATTTCTTCTGTTCTGTTTCTCTTTTTCATTTAAATATTCCCTTCTGTTCTATAGACTGAACTAAGGAAGCCATCAAAAACTATGACTTATAAACAGTGTCAACAATTGCTTTCTTATGTATCACTTCATTAAGTGAAGAATAAATGGGATGTGGCCATACTGGTTTCTTTCTCATTCCAAAGTGATAGAAATGAATGATGAACTCCCTGGGTCAAAAGTCCACACTCGCTGGAATATTTGTTCAGAAATGAGAAATGTTTTATACATTTTCATATATGGATGGTGACTGTTTAAAATATTAAACATTATTTGAATCAAGAAAATTGCCCAAATACTAAACTAAAAAAGCTAAAATAAGAGTATTTCATATAAATTGGCATTGCCCTTTTCTCAGTGGAAAGAAATATAAACAACTCTGAATTCTCAGTTGGCTAAGTAAAGACAGACATAACTGCTTTGATGCCTATTCACTAAAGAATTAATTAATAAGAACACATATGAATAAAGGGACATGAAATAATTAGCCATTGCCACATGAACAGAAAAAGAAAATCAGGTACAGAATAATTAAGGTTACTGGTCAAACTTACTATTTCTATCACAGATAGAGCAATAATATTTAATTTACTAATTATTTAATAAATAAAGTGTCCATTTTTTTCACCAGTTATATAAATTAACTCAATTAATGTTTCGATAATCCTCTAAGTTTGGATATAATCTTAGCTGAATTTTAACAATGGAGAAACTGAGTCTCAAAGAAGTGAAGTAACGTCTCCAAGGTCAAGCAGCCAGGATATGAGGGAGCCTGGAATAAATTCCTGCTTGACTCAGCACCAACTCTCCCATGGCTCACTGGATTATGAGACCCACACTCCCCCACAGGGAAATTAAAACAGTCAGGTCAGGAGACCTCATGCAGAGGCTGAAACAGACACCAAATGATGTTCAGTTTCTAAATTTGATTTCCAAAGTTCCTAGCCCTGCTTTGGAAAAGGATGGCACTCCCTCATATCTTTGAGCACAGAAATCTTCTGCTTAAGGCTACTTGATTTGATTGTAGGGACTTTTTCCTAAAATGAATAAAAAGCACAAAATTTGAGTAAGCTCTTGTATCTGTAACAGAATATTGCTTACAGAAGACAATTTCTGAAAATCCTGTCCTCTTAACCTAATTATAGCATGTAAGTTAAGACCACATTAAAGAGCACAATACAATTGAATACCTACTTTCAGCTAACGAATTCCATCAATTACCAGGGGCAGACCAAAGTCTGCCTGGTTAGCATACTACCCACTAATTTCACCTACAATATGTAGGAAATGGCCTTTCACCAGTTGAGGAATTTAGATACTTTGTTTTCATCCAAAATTATTGTATTACTACTACAGAGAGAAATAAGGGTTTAGGAAACAGGATACATCCCATACCCTGAAACCCTGAATCAGTCTTCAGACATCCAAAACAATGTACTAATGAATTCAAAACAGCATAAAATCTCCTTTGAAGATGACCAATGGAGTTAATAATGATAATAATTATCCTAAGCATTCATTCTCCATAAAGCTAACTGTTGCTTTTATGATGTTAAATCTAAGTTTTGCCCCCACCGAGACACCATTAATTAGGGAAATTAATAGGCAAACCACAGACTGGGGAAAAATATCTGTAATACATAAGTCTGACAAAGGTTCCTTATGTAGAATATACAAATATTTAAATCAATAATAAAAAAAGAAATACTTTACAATTTTTTAACGGGTAAACATTTGAACAGAAAGAAGATACAAAAATGCTAATAAACGCTTAAAAGAGCAGCTTGGATCATCAGTTATCAGGAACAATCAAATTAAAATGAAAATAAGATACACTAATACCAGGAACTAAAATAATAAAGACTAACGATACCAAGTGTTGGGGAGAATGTGGTTTTATCTAGGACTACAAATGACACTCTAAAAATAAGTTAAAGTGCCAATTCTCAATCATCTTCAGGTGAGCAATTTATATCACAGTCTGTCTGTGATACGTAAGCAGTGAAAATAAAAAAATTAAAACCCGTAATAAAAGGCTTATTAAGAAAATGTTATGCATTATACTAATTTTAAGGAATCTAAGCATGAAAAGCCATGTAATTCTATTCGGTAGCTTTACAATAACTCTAAACCTTATACTTCCCATTATCTGTAAAACTTTATTATATATCATTATGTATGGAGGGCAATCAACATAAAGAGTGTACTAAGTAAACTGTCTAAAAGAAGAAGAGAAAACTATGGAGCAGGAAGAAGGGAAGAAAAGAAAAAAGATGAAACAATTCTTCCCCTCAAAATGTTTAAAATTTAGTTTTAGGATAGAATTATATACCTATCGAGTTATACTCAAATTGTATAGCTCTCCTTTGCATATACTGTCTTCTAGGGTCTAACCCCCATGTCCTCTCCAGGCACAGCTCTTACTCTTAATGTGTCCTGGATTTTATACGGTCTGACACATAGCACAAGCTCCATACACATGTGTTAACTCATTATCTGGACTTTTGGTGAAGCAATTCTCCTGAATACTGAGTCAGCAATGGTAGTTACTGATAAAATTCTTAAAGACCAGGATTAAATCTGTTTCCCTGGTTCTCTCACAGAATCTAGCCCAGAATCTCACGCATAACAGATGCATAACGAAAACGTGTTAAATTCTTCGGGTATAACGATTTCATTTCTCCAGTGTTCTTTTTTGAATTCCAATTTTCCAACAACTGCTTAATATATGATTATATGTAAATAACTCAGAGTCATCTGTATTATCTTCTGCAAGTACAGGAAGAGATTTAAGAGAAACAATTAGTCGACATCAAAAGGCTGTAATCAGTGAAAGAATCTTCTCTCTTCTCTACCAGAAAACTTAGAATAATACATTCAGTGACAATATTAAGGCAACTCCTACTGAATTTTTGTTCTGGTATCTATGCCATGTCGAATAACTGTCAAAGGCAAAAGAGAAGATTCGTGGGCTGGCTAATGCAGGTTTTTTCCTGTTGCCTATCAATAGCCACCTCCTCCATGACCCATGCTGCGGGTTTCTGAGATAGTAAGTGTAGTCTATAGCCTTGGGACAGAAGCAAGCATGAGGGGCACCTGGGTAGCTCAGTGGGTTAAAGCCTCTGCCTTCAGTTCAAGTCTTGATCCCGGGGTCCTGGGTTAGAGCCCCACATCGGGCTCTCTGCTCAGGGGGGAGCCTGCTTCCCCCTCTCTCTCTGCCTGCTTGGGATCTCTGTCAACTAAATAAAATCTTTTAAAAAAAAGAAGAAGAAGAGGAAGCAGCAAGCATGATCTGGCTTGCACCAGATGTATGCTTTAACCAGTGGAATCACCCAGGACCACATGATAGTAGATGAGCAATAATCAGTTTAAAATTATATAAATCATTCCTACAGAACTTCATCTGCCTTTTTAAATATTATCGCTCAGCCATTCCTCGTCTCAAAGTCATACTCTAATTCCAGTCATTTCCCTTCAATCACCAGTGTCATTGATAAGAACTGCAGCCACCATTGCAGTGGTGAAGGAAGGTTTCAATCCATCCTCCAGGGCCTAGATCAAAGCCCACTTCCTTCCAGAAGATTTCCTCCAATCCTTTGGCCCATATTTTTTTTCTTAATTAGATAACCAATAGAATTACTAGATAAAATACTCAATACATAGCTACCAAACTGAAGTAGTAATTCTAAATTTTCAAAAAGTTAGACATTAGTATTCTTTCTAAGAAACTAGAATTTTATGTACAAATTGAACATTTCATCTTCAATCATATGATTACAAATGGATCTGGAAAAAGAACACAGTCCAATAAAATGTGCTGTATGGTTAGAAAGTCGAGTTGAAGCATGGCATTAATTTCAGGACCTACCTGTATTTAAAAGAAACAGAATTTATAAACAGGAGAACAACTATCTCTAAATACTTATAAATCTAGAACAAATTTTAATAATTATTTCCTCATCATTAAAAGAAAAAAATACAGAATATTTTGAAATCTGTTTACAAACTTAAGCCAAGGATAATTTTGAACAGTTCAAGTTCTGAAATAAACAATCCATCATCTTCAAAACTTATTTTTTAAAATAAACAGTGAAATTTTTTTCATAACCTTAGGTTTTCCAAGAGAAATGGATTCATCTGAAGTTTTTCCTTAAGAATAACTAATTACATTGCCCCTGTTTTTCTAAGGTACCAGTTATGACCCCCTACATCTCCTAAAAGAACTCAGTTTGATTCCTCTAACAAGAAGACAGTTCCTATTACGTTCAGACGAATAACTCAAACTCATGGAATCTGAACCGTTGCTATAGAAGCTATGAAAAATAAGCCTTTGACTGTTTCTAAATCAAAGTGCTATCATTCAGGTCCCATGGTTATATTGCCTTTAACAATGACATTTCTTGCAAAACACTGCACTGTTTTAAGAATATCTAAACTATTGTGCTGTATTAGAACACTAAGGGAGAAATCTATGTCTCAAAATTTGCTTATAACTAATGTTCCTTAACCTTAGGTATTACTTAGAAAGGCTCAATATCTGACCAAATCAGATTTGAAGCAATGTTCCTTAAATTATAAAACACTTTATTTTTCCAAGTTCTTAAATACTTCTCAGACTGTATGTTTGTTGAATGAATAAATACTAAGAAAATGTTCATCATACTTCCCAGCTGAGACTAATTAATGCACATGCAGAAAAATGAAAAATTTATACATGAAAATTAAGCAACACCAGGATATTAAATTGATGGGGGCAGGTTATATCTTAACACCTGTGTTTATGATATCATGATACCCTCATCTGTGCTGAACCACTGACCACAGAGATGACAAAAAAACTGGAGAGAGATCCTAGCTATGACCTTCAGATCAATAAGACATTCCCACACCTGCAGCTTAATTTAGTGTCACAACGAACAGTATATACCAGTTTCAGAAGGGTAACTATCACAAAGAGCTAGTGTAGATCAATGCAGGTCCTGTCTGTGGAAAGACTAGTCCCCAAAAGAATCTACATGCTTTCTTTTCACAGAACTTAATGCATTGCTCATATTGTCTTCGGTATCTCTGTCCTTGACTAGGGCTTCCCTTAATGGAAGCCTTCTCCTTCATGAGAACGAAGAACAGTGAAGACAGCATAATTTGTAACAGAGGTTTGCTAGTTTAAAAGTTGAGGAAGATTCATATTAAAAATTAAAGATTTTGGGGGTGCCTGGGTAGCTCAGTGGGTTAAAGCCTCTGCCTTTGGCTCAGGTCATGATCTCAGGGTCCTGGGGTTGAGCCCTGCATCTGGCTCTCTACTCAGCCCGGAGCCTGCTTCCCCCTCTCTCTCTGCCTGCCTCTCTGCCTCCTTGGGATCTCTATCTGATAAATAAATAAAATCTTTAAATAAATAAATAAATTTTAAAAATTAAAATTCCAGACTTTTTAGAGTACCTCTTAAAACATCAGATGCGCTAACTATACTTGGGGCTACACATCTGCCTGCCAGCAACTGGCTAGAGCAGAGGGGTGCTGCCCTCCTTGTGCTCCCCAGGCCTCACCACTCCCTAGTGTTTGCCCCTGAGCAGCTTTGGCCATTTTTGTTCCTTGCCTTACCTCATGGGCATTTTATTGAAACCTTTGGTGTAAGCCTGTGAACTCTGCAGTTAGACTACCTGGATTTAAATCCCAACACTTCCCAGTTGTATGACCCTGGGCGTATTACTTTCTTCCCTCTCCCTGCTCTTTTGTTTTCTCCTTGTAACGTTATAATAATTTTCACTACTTTATAGAGTTGTTGGGGAAATTAAAAATAACTTGGACATCAAGTACAGAGCCCAGTGAATCCATAAATGTACTTATTATTAAGGAAAACATACAGACACACACGAGTGGGGCTAGATTAAACTCCCCCTGCCCCACTGCATTAGGTGTATAGAGCTATAACCTCAGAGGCTTTCAGCCTTAGGCCAAGGGAACATGGACCACAGCCCCGGTAGCACAATCTCGGTAGGCTGCTGGGGACCTTGAGTGAGGTGGATCCAGGCTGAAACACAGTGCATTGTATCAGTTATGGCTGGCATTCTCCTCGAAGTCCCAGGACTGTTCTTATACCTAGCTACACTTTACAGCCACCTGGGGAGAGTTTCAAAACTAAAGAAAACAATGCCCAAGCCCTACACCAAACCAAGCAAGTCAGATCTATTGAAGTGGATCTAGATATATCTTTAAAGCTCCCTAGGTGTTTCTAACGTACAGACAGGCTTGAGAACCACTGTTCCATGACACAGAGAGCACCAGCCCTCCCCAGCCACGTCTAGGACTCTCAAAAGATCCAACAAAGGGGTTCACATTTTTAAAAATGAGCAGCTTAGGAAGCATTAAAATACAGAAATTACTAATTTATCTGGCAGGAAATATTCATTTTGCAAACATGTCTGCATTATGGATTAAGTGAGTTCTATTTTTCAAAAATAGGAAGATCACTGTTTACAAATGTGGTATTTCTTCAAGTGAATCCCCACACAAGTGATTTTAAATGCCTGTTTTAAGTGCATTCCACAGACTGAGGGGCAATAATTTTGAGTCTTCGGAAGGTGACTGAATTTAGCAATACCACAGTAATTAATTAAAGGTTGACATATAAAGCTAGTTTTACTTAATAGTGAGACAACTTTAAATTTTTATAATGAAGTCATAGCTTTCTACTTAAAAATAACAAAGTCATCAATAGTTTTGCAGGAAATATAGAGCAACATTATTAAAATTTTGCTAATATATGTGTAAGTTCTATGCTAATTTGGGTAAACAGTTTAAATGCTTATCAAACTACATGTATAGAAAATAAAATATTAGCATTATTCTTTAGCAGTCTTTAATTAGATCTGGAAATTTTTAATTATTAAAATATCTAAGATTTAGATGTTTTTAAAATACATTTAAAGATCATTCTTAGGCAAACTTTAGGTAGAGGGATAACTAATTTGGGGAAAACTCTATTTTGAGGAAATCTAATATTCTTTGTAGTTGCTAAATTAGGATGCCACATGTATTTAAATGTAAATTCAGATATGCCCCCACTTATTTTAGCATGAATCTTTTAAATCAAATATTAACACTTTTTTAAATTTCTTTTTCCATATCTGTATCTCAGGTACTAATTTCCTTCTCATTTCCCCCAAACAAGGTCACAAACCCAGATCTCTACAGGGTAGGGAAATCACAAAAAACAGCAAAGTAGTGCGGGCAGTCAGGTCCCCAGGCAGAGGCCACAAAACAGCAGTCTGGAAATATGGCCCATACACATGATTAGTTTGCTTGCTCTGCATTTTAAAAATTTGGAAAACTCGGATAAAAATCCAGAATTCCAGCTTACCCTGGAAAAGCAGGAGCTCCTGGAACATTGGGGTCACAGTCTTTAGCAACAGTTGACTGGACGTGAGTATCGCTGCCCCTTTGGATGGGGCACAGGCTCCCTCCACCTGACCAGTTACCACCACCTGCTTGTTATGTATGCGTTGCCTGCTTTACTTCTGGAAGCTTCTGAGTTTCCAACAAAAGGATAAACTAATCAAGTAAGAGACCCCTAATTCGGGCCCAAGACTCCACATCTGGGGGGGGGGGGCTAGAAGACAAAAAAACGAGTGGCGGGCAACAACCCTGGGAAACAAAGAAGACATGCCAAGTCTCCTATATATATTTTGGGGAGTCAGGAAATGGTGTGGTTCAATGGAAAGAGAAGAGTGGGGAACACCTGTGCTTGAATCATGGGCTCTCCCACTGTCATTGGTGGGACCTTGAGTGGAGCTCACCCTCTGGGGATAATGGGGCTACCAATTTCTCTCTCAGTAAAGAGTCCCTAGGGTGATGAGGAGTGCACCGTGTCACGCACATTCAGGGCTTAGGAGACTTATGGAGTGGTAGGAGAAAGAACATGGGATTTGGTAGTGAAATCTGGCTTTGAATGCCAGCTGCACTCCGTCATCTCCGTGAGCTTCAGTTTCCTCCTTGGAAGCAACATCCCTAGAGAAGGGTTGCCAGGAGAATGTCTGCTATGGAGTGGATTGACTTTCACCAAACCTCTATCATCAGCAGCCCTACTGCTCTGATTCCAGTCCTCGTCCCACTGCAGGGGCAAGTGGAGGAGTGCTGGCTAGCACTTAGGCCAGGCAGATGCTATGTGGCTGTGCACTCTGTAGCATTTTAGAAATGAAAAGAATGGGAAGAGAGACAATCCAAAAACTGTATGACTAGAAGGCAGAAGTGCTCAAATATTTTCTGTGGTATCAGAATGAGGCATCCATGATGTGTGGAGGCAGAAGGTGAACAGGAAGATGGAAGGTGGTCATTCAAATGGAAAAAGTATCTTTGAGTACCTGCTATTCTGCCTTATGGGACAGCAAAGACACTGGGTATACTTATGTACGTGGGAGTAGCCACATGTACACACACACACACACACACACACACACACACACACTTTCTGGTCCTCCAAAATTCCCAATGAAAAAGACAGACACATTCAAATACCTAATATGAGGCTTGTCTTAGTAAGAACAGTCTAGAAAGAAGGATGATCAGAGTAGGGAAGGAAGAAGTCAAATGCAGGTGGGGAGATCCTAGACAGATGCTTAGAAAAGGTGGAGTTTGAACATCTCAGACCGAGAAGGGTTTCCAAAAAGAGGAAGAAATGGGGTATCGGGTATCTCGAAAAGGCAATGATCTGAGGCCAGACCCAAGGGCAGCAGCTACCAGATCTATGTGGGAACAGTCAGTCCAGTGCATAAGATGGGGGCTTGAGGGAACAAGGCAGGTGATGAACTTGAAATATACCTGGAGAGGAACTGTCAGTCTGCGACTTCATTCTGGACACACTCAGTAATTGAATCTTTGCTCCCAATGCACACAGCTTGCCCATAGATAACCTCAGAATCCCTGCAGTAGTACAGCAGGTTGGAAAGAAGCAATAAATATCTTAAAGGTGCCCAGTCAGGACAGAGAAAAAGAATCGGGCTTTATGATGTCAAGAGTGGCTCTGAATTGATCTATTTAGCATTGCTAGCTAACGGTCTCGCTAGCTTACCTTCTGGGGAATGTTGACCAGCTTTACATAGTTCCAGAAAGATGAAGATATTGATAATAAAAGGAGAGCAAACACATCAGAAATGAGTGATTCTATTCATCTTTAACTTTGGTTTCAGTGACTTCTAAACTCTGACACATTATCTCTATTCCCCTGACCAGAGCTGGAAAGGCCACAGGGTCACTTGAATTTCCCAGCCTTGCTGTTCTTCTTGGACCCCAGGTTGTTGGCACCGTGTTCCAGAATTTCCTAAGGTGCCAGGAACGCAAGCTGGTGCCAGGGATGCAAAGTCAAACCCCTGCCTTTGGAAGGTTACAGAAGGAGAGAAGTAATATAAATGGAAATCAATGTCTTAAACCCAGTGAGATAAATCAGTGCTCCATGAAGTGTTACAGAGAGTTCATAAACCAAGCCAACTATTGTATCTACATGCTCCCTGCATGCTCAGGCAGTACAGTGTCCTGACAAAGAGCAGAAGCTCAACTCTAAGACGTGGTTCAAATCCCAGCTGTGCCACTTATCAGCAGGGTGATTCCGGGGCAATCACTTCATCTCTCTGTGCCTCAATATCCCAACCATAAAAAAGGCAGAATAAGAGTGCCTACCTCATGGGATTACTGTGAGAATTAAAAGAATTTACATACATGGTACACTTAATACTATGCATTGCACACTAAAATATTTTCATTTGTATAACCTGATTAGTGCAAAAGAGAGCCTAGAAATGTTAATCTTTCCTGCATTTCTCCTGTCTCCAGCCAAAAGAAGCATTATGAAAATGAACTTTTTTCTCAATGCACATTTGCCAACCAAGTGAAATTAACCTTGAACTTCCATCTCCCAAGTGACAGCTGCCTGAGATCTTTCCACCCGTACATGAGTCTTCTTATTCATCAAGCTTCCTGAAAGCCTCCAGCAGAGCTGTTCCCTGCTAGAAACCTCATGGTCCTGATAATAGAATTAAAGAGACATCATTCTGGATATTTCTGGTGGGAAGCACTGGTTGTAAGCAAGGTTGGAGCAGCTCCATACCCAGATAATCTGTGGACCT
Source organism: Meles meles (assembly GCF_922984935.1). Taxonomy (NCBI): domain Eukaryota; kingdom Metazoa; phylum Chordata; class Mammalia; order Carnivora; family Mustelidae; genus Meles; species Meles meles. The sequence continues at coordinate 58,947 of NW_025721440.1, forward strand.
TAGCCAAGTCCAAATGCCCTATCCAGACATTGCACTCAAATTGCCTCCAATGGCCTAGCTGCTCCTCTCCCTTCCAAACGTTTGGTCATGCCAGGGAAGAGAGATTCCTTCCCGATTCCCCTTTAGGCAACTACATTTCACACCCTCCCCAGGATTCTCTGCCTCTGGTTTTGGGATTCTCAAGCTTCATGGCTTAGCAGTGAGAGGTCTGCTGTTCCAGACTAAAAAGTTGTTTTCCCATCCCTGAAAAGAAGGAAAAATAAGTTTTGTCAGCGCACAAGGAGACTTACTTGTCAGCTGCTCTGATCATGGCATTTAGATCCAAAGTGGTACCTTCTCAGTAACTCATCAGGTTTTTAAAAAGATAACTTGGGGGTGGTGCCTGGATTCCTCAGTTGGTTAAGTGACGGCCTTTGGCTCAGGTCATGATCCCGGAGTCCCAGGGTCGAGTCCAGCATCTGGCTTTCAGCTTCACAGGGAATCTACTTCTCCCTCTCACCCTCTCCTCTCTCATGCTCTCACTCACTGTCTCTCTCTCAAATAAATAAATAATATCTTTAAAAAAAAAACAGACATTAGTAAGATGCCAAATCTAGAGTTCAGAATGATGATTATTAATGTCCTAGCTGGGCTCAAAAAAAAAAGCATGGAAGAAATTAGAGAATCCCTTTCTGGAGAAATGAATCCCTTTCTGGAGAAATAAAAGAACTAAAATCTAACCAAGTTGGAATTAAAAAGGCTATTAATGAGGTGCAAAAAAAAATGTCGGATCTTATTGCTGGGATAAATGGGACAGAAGAGAGAATTAGTGATAAAGAAGACCAAATGATGGAGAATAAAGAAGCTAAGAAAAATAGATAAACAACTACTAGACCACAAAGGGAGAATTTGAGAGTTAAGTGATACCATAAGACAAAACAATATTAGAATAACTGAGATCCCAGAAGAAGAAGAGAGAGAGAGAACAGCACAAATATATTGGAGCAAATTATAGCAGAGAATTTCCTTATTTGGGGAAGGGGACAAGCATCAAAACCCAAGAGGCACAGATAACCCCCCCAAAATCAATAAAATAGGTCCACACACCATCATCAAATCGTAAAGCTTACAAGTCTCAGTGACAAACAGAAAATCCTGAAAGCAGCTTGGGACAAGAGGTCTGTAAAATACAATGATAGAAATATTAGATTAGCAGCAGACCTAGCCACAGAGACCTGGCAGGCCAGAAAGAACTGGCATGATATATTCAGAGCACTAAACAAGAAAAATACACAGCCAAGAATACTATATCCAGCTAGGCTGTCATTGACTATAAGAGAGATAAAAAGCTTCCAGGACAAACTGAAATTAAAAGAATTTTAATCAGCCCTATAGGAAATACTGAATGGGGTCCTCTAAGCAAAGAGAGAACCTAAAAGTAACAGACCAGAAAGGAACAGAGAGAATATACATTAACAGTCACCTTACAGGCAATACAAAGAAGCACTAAACTCATATCTTTCAATAGTTACCCTGAATGTAAATAGGCTAAATGCCCCAATCAAAAGAAACAGGGTATCAGAATGGATTTAAAAAAAAAAAAAAAAAAGACCCATTGTTATGTTGTCTTCAAGAAACTCATTTGAAATAATCTTCGACAAAACAGGAAAAAATATTCAATGGAAAAAAGACAGTCTCTTCAATAAATGGTGCTGGGAAAACTGGACAGCGATATGTAGAAGAATGAAATTCGACCATTCTCTTACACCGTTCACAAAGATAAACTCGAAATGGATAAAAGACCTCAACGTGAGACAGGAATCTATCAGAATCCTAGAGGAGAACATAGGCAGTAACCTCTTCGATATCAGCCACAGCAACTTCTTTCAAGATAAGTCTCCAAAGGCCAAGGAAACAAAAGCAAAAATGAACTTTTGGGACTTCATCAAGATCAAAAGCTTCTGCACAGCAAAGGAAACAGTCAACAAAACAAAGAGGCAACCCACGGAATGGGAGAAGATATTTGTAAATGACAGTACAGACAAAAGGTTGATATCCAGGATCTACAAAGAACTTCTCAAACTCAACACACACAAAACAGATAATCATATCAAAAAATGGGCAGAAGATATGAATAGACACTTCTCCAATGAAGACATACAAATGGCTATCAGACGCATGAAAAAAATGTTCATCATCACTAGCCATCAGGGAGATTCAAATTAAAACCACATTGAGATACCACCTGACACCAGTTAGAATGGCCAAAATTAGCAAGACAGGAAACAACGTGTGCTGGAGAGGATGTGGAGAAAGGGGAACCCTCTTCCACTGTTGGTGGGAATGCAAGTTAGTGCAGCCACTTTGGAGAACAGTGTGGAGATTCCTGAAGAAATTAAGAGTAGAGCTTCCCTATGACCCTGCAATTGCACTGCTGGGTATTTACCCCAAAGATACAGATGTAGTGAAAAGAAGGGCCATTTGTACCCCAATGTTTATTGCAGCAATGGCTACGGTCGCCAAACTGTGGAAAGAACCAAGATGCCCTTCAACGGATGAATGGATAAGGAAGATGTGGTCCATATACACAATGGAGTATTATGTCTCCATCAGAAAGGACGAATACCCAACTTTTGTAGCAACATGGACGGGTCTGGAAGAAATTATGCTGAGCGAAATAAGTCAAGCAGAGAGAGTCAAGTATCATATGGTCTCACTTATTTGTGGAGCATAACAAATAACATGGAGGACATGGGGAAATGGAGAGGAGAGGGAGTTGAGGGAAACTGGAAGGGGAGATGAACCATGAGAGACTATGGACTCTGAAAAACAACCAGAGAGTTATGAAGGGGTGGCGGGAGGGGGTGGGGTGGGGTGGGAGGTTGAGGAACCAGATGGTGGGTAATAGGGAGGGCACGTACTGCATGGAGCACTGGGTGTGCTGCCAAAACAATGAACACTGTTATGCTGTAAATAAGCAAATAAAAATAAATTAATTAATTTTAAAAAAAAAAGACCCATTGTTATGCTGTCTTCAAGAAACTCATTTGAAACCCAAGGACACCTCCAGACTTAAAGTGAGGGGGTGGAAAACAAGTTATCATGCTAACGGACAGCAAAAGAAAGCTGGAGTGGTAATCCTTATATCAGATAAATTAGATTTTTAACACAAAGACTACAATAAGACATGAGGCAGGACACTATATCATAAAGGGTCTGTCCCACAAGAAGATAAAACAATTGAAATATCTATGCCTAACATGGGTGCAGCCAATTATATAAACCATTTAATAACAAAATCAA